>NW_019101234.1:0-12938 GCF_001856785.1 Myzus persicae | reverse complement strand
CTATCGGGTTGCTCAACTACAAGAAGATCAGAAAAGACTGTTTACAACAACAGCACATGTATCTCAGCTCAAATCTTGGAGGTTGAAGGATGAACCAGACGAAGCGAGTGACACCAGCGAGGAAGAAGGACGAGGATCAAGTGGTGCGACCAGTTGTGAAGATGAAGCGGAACCACCACCGGGACACAGGAGCAATAGCAATTAAGTTAGGAAATCAGACAGGATCAGAAAGAAACCTTCAAGGCTAGATGACTATGTTGATGACACCTATGTTAAATAGGATAATTAATAATATATTTTTTTTTTTTTTTTGTTTTTTTTTGTGTTTTATTATATTTTGTGTTATATTTTGTGTTATTATGTTAATATGCTATGAGGACATAGCTAAGGCAGGAAGGCCGAGTGTTAAATATGAGTTGGCCAGACTGCTCTAGCTGGACAAGCGCTGAGCGGGAATGTCCTAGTCTTTAGTCTAGTTACTAGTCTAGTCGTTCATGAGTGTGACGCATAACCTAATGATGTTAATGATATGTGTTCAATTAAAAAGCAAAATGATTAATGAATAAAAAGAAGCAACTGTTTGTATTACTTAGTTTACATTTCTTTTCATTTATTTAATAGTATCATCTGCAGCAGACACAAAGACTAGTCAAAGAACCTCCATTCGCAAGATTAAGAGACCTACCTACTTAAAAGATTATACTAATTAATGTTTCTAAAATTACCTATGTATGTTTTGTTACTCTGTTGATTTTCTTTTATCTACTTGTATATTTATAATACTATGATGTTCAATGATATTTATAATAATTATGTTTTGTTTATTATGTTTATAATTATGCTTGCATTATGTGTTATGTTGGGCCGGGACGGCCAACAGTGCCAGGAAGGCCGAATGTT
Source organism: Myzus persicae (assembly GCF_001856785.1). NCBI lineage: Eukaryota > Metazoa > Arthropoda > Insecta > Hemiptera > Aphididae > Myzus > Myzus persicae. The sequence continues at coordinate 12,038 of NW_019101234.1, read as the reverse complement.
AAAAATTAAGGTTTAGTTAAGAAATGATGTAAGCAAAGATAATTAATATTGAAGGTTGGACACACTGATAGACCTGAGACGGCCCCAACCACTGTGATCTATATAATAAAAGACAGTTAATAACCGAACGTTGATTTGTTAAGTTCATCGCCTTTATCCGCCTAATTAGTGTGTTTAACAATAGTTGTGTTGTCCTTTAGACGGTGCATGCGCACCACACAACACAGTACCAACCTTTATATACCGAATCCTGCGAGCAACAACTGGACCCTTTATGAAGAACAATAATAAGTGTGTTTTATTTTTTTGATTCGAGAATTTTCAATAAATAATTTATGTTACCTAAAACTTGTACAGCATAACACAGAGAAAGCTGCGAATCAGGTAAGACATTTAATTGATTATAATTTACCGCATTAGATTAGTCCAACAGAAGGCAGAGAATGGCGGAGATTCTCAGAAAGCTGGAGTTGATGTCCGGCGATAATGATGAGAAACAGCCAGCCGATTAGGTCCCTAGATGTCATCATATCAACTACTATAAGACCTGGTGAGGGCTGCAATCTACTAGTGAAATACGAGAATCAAAAATCTCCTTATGGGGACTTTTTTGAAACTTAACAATTCTTACGCAAGAACGCGGTTATTCATTAAAACTTCTGGATGCTTAAATATAAGTAAAATGATAAGCGGCATGTATACAAATAGGTAGAAGTAAAGAATAATAGTTTAATTATTTTTATTATAAATAAATATACATTTTACTGTTAGAAATCATCAATACCGTTTATCTTAATTTATTTTAAACTCAAAACCAATTATCATTTATTAGTTAACTAATTTAACAACTCCCTTATGTTTTATAATCATCGATCTATTAGTGAAAGGGTGTACGATTTATCCCTGATCTACCCACGTTTAATATTTCAAAACCTTTAATTATCTCTATGTTAGCTCTTTGAATCCTGTTTCCTTTTAATCTCCATTTATTATCTATTTGTTTAATGATTTCTTCCTTATCAATACATACATAACAGTTAATTAAGTTATTTATAACGTATTTTGATAAAGCAAGTGCATATCTACATAATAGTAGGTTTGTCTTTTTTAGTGATTTATTAAATGAGTATACAATTTATTAGTTTATATGATGGGAAGTGTAGTTTATATCAAAAAATGTTACATTAATAAATTGTAAATATATTATAACAATACATTTCGGTATTAAGCCATGTGACATCCATTAAAATGATAATAGGCACATAGTTTAGCAATATGCAAATTAATATAATAAAAAATAAATAAATCAAACCAATTGTTCCATGCTATTACAATGCATTAATACGAATAAAAAGAAAGTTATCAATCGGTATAGGCATGGTATTACAGTACGAAATTCTAGGCTGTCTTAGCTTCGTAATACAAAAATAAATATATTTTAAATAACTATCCAACTATCCAGTATGGCCAACCAATTATAGTTTGTGCATAATAGTAGACAAAATAATAAATATGTGGTGGTGGTGGTGGTGCACCACCTACTTAAATTAAGCAATGATACGTGGTGCAGGAAATCGTAAGTATGAACTTATTACAATAAAAGAATACAGATGTGATCCACACACACGGTAAACAATACTAATTTCTGAACAGACATTTTTATTGGTAACATATCGATACAATAACATGATCGCTGATAAACTGTGAAAAAAAAATTAAAACAAAAAAAACATACAATGCTCATAGGTGTGGAATTACAATTAATAAAATTAATGTATAATGTCATAAGTGATAGTTACTATAAACATTTTCCGTTTTAAAACATGCTAGGTCAACATAGAATACACAAAACTGACAAAACACATAGGATTGACGCGATGACATTACAAGAAAAATATATAGAACTTATGATCGGTGGGTGTGGGATTTCTGAGTTCGGTTCATCTTCAGTGATAGGGTGAAGATAATGCTTGAAGGCTGTATTCTTCAATGTGTTGCAAGTTGATTTTTGAAAGTCATGATTCATCTTCCGTTAGCACCAGGGTGGGTTTGTACTGTGCACACCAATCTCCAATTTAAGGAGCATTGTCTTCTCATAGAACGTCTAGAGCACCATGCTTTAATCCACTTGCTTAATTTCGTTGTTGTAGAATGTATTTCTTGGTTACCGAGTCCAGAATAATTGTTGTCTTGAATTTGAATTAGTTAGAATCTTTGCAATCTATTGAAGAGCCTACCTACTAAGAAGCTGCCAGACAAACTAAATTCTGAAGACGACCAATGTGTCTTCAATAGCTGACTTTCTCTTCTATTTTTTTAAATAACTCGGCTAGCTTCTTGTTTGGACCAACAAAATGTTTACCATTATCAATGTATATACTTGAGCACATACATTTCAATTTTAATCAGAATGTTGTGACAAAAATCAACGCATGTTCTTGCAAAGGCTCTTTTCATTGTTACTCTTCCTCTTGAAATATTCACCGTAATGGGTTATACAGTTGTATGGTTACATCAAAAACATATTAAACATTTATGAACCGTAACTCTAGACAGACTTCTTACTCACAATGGCAAATACTGAAGGTGCATATGTAACAGTAATGTCCAAGGAGCATCTTAAAAAAGCTGTAAGTATTATGTATTGCTTGAATTATAATCCTGTTATCTAGTTTTGAGTTGGCAGAATAATGGGAAATTTTCCTTCTTGTGTTAACGTGGATTGTTAGCCAGAGTTCAACTCAGAATAGATTCTTGGTATCTCAAAATGGATTAAAAACTTTCATTTTGGTATTTTCTCTGAAGATAATGACTCTGTTAGTCACTTATTTCTATTAAACAGAAGCTAAGTTAGATCACCCCGCCACAAGGAATACTGATACAAACAGTAATTTCAAGAGTGTAAATATAAACTGGGTTACAGTGAGTGGGCACATGGTACCATTGTGCGTAATTGGTGTCATTTAAGACTTCAGCAACTCGACATCATTTGACTTCAGTAGTATATTCCTATTATTAATCCATGCAATTACTGCGGTATAATCAAAACAATGAAATTGGATTGACGTACATTTATGTTCAGTATTTAAGTTCAGTGACCTCTGCAAATTAAATCTGACAGTAGCATAGCTCCACAGCTACAATTTTGTTTAATAGTGAGATGTATTGGTGCAACTGAGGATAATAAAGGCATGTCTGTTGTGACATTTGTTTACTCTTTGACCACACTTAGGCATATTCCAAATTCCTTATGCGAAGCATCACAAAATTTGTTGAGTCGAATTTTGCACCAGTTTTTGTTAACAGATTTATTTTATACAAAAAACTTCAGAAACATTTGCGACCGATTTACAGATCCTCTTTAAATATAGTGCTATATTGTGCCCAAAATTCAACTAAGTTCCCACAGTTTCTGGATGAAGATCTATCCCTGAATAAAAATTGGAGATATAAAACCATTCGGGTCTTGCATTTTGCTTATATCTGATAATTTTGACCGCTTGGTTATTTTGTGGGCAGGAAACATATCCTCCATTGTGAATTGGAATATCTCTAAATTTGGTTATTACGTTAGGCGGAGATCACTAACCTAATCCCAGCAAGTTAGTGTTAAACCATATGCTGGATTACTGGACACAAAAAGAATTTAGGGCACCCAACTTGCTGAATTGGGAGACCACTTTCGCATTGGAACACCAGATGGTTGAAAAATTAAACTTTATGCTTGCTTGTTGTAGAAATAGGAATTATAGGAAAAATTAATAGGAAAGACAATGATGTGGATCTGTTAATTATCTTTAACTGTAATGTCTTAATACACATCATAGTTCTAATACTTAACTGGGAACCTGAATCAAGGATAGCTACTATTGTTGACCCGAGGCGTCGTTGACTTTGATGATAGCAGTAGCTAAAGTATGTCATGATGGTACGACAGCATTTATAACACTTTTTCATTGTTAGTTTGTAAGTATAACACTGCACTTCTGGGTTATGAGTCTTCTTCAACATTATCATACTCCTCCCTTTCAAGTTGAGGTGAGTGATGATAATGAAGCTTAGTATTATGTTTCATATCAGATTTTTACAATTAATGAATTTGAATTCTTTAACCTGATTGCCTGGTACCTTGAAATTGAAACACAAATTATTTATTCTTTGCAACTACTACCCTGCGTTACAACACCTTCATAACAATTAATAGGGGCATTGATACAATTTATGAGATTCGTTTCATGTTGCACACGATGACATCCATTTTGGCATGTAAAACCATTTTGCTAAAAAAAACCCTTGAAATGGTTCGTTTTTTTGGTTTCTGTAACATTGCTTCCGTGTTAATGTTGAAGGCACCAATCTCATTGGTAGACAAAAATATCTTAAACTCTATAAATATTGTTAACTCTCTTGTGCTCTGGGAAAGTTGGACTCACCAACTGTGATGTTGTCCAAATTAAAACAAAAGTTTAGCCAGACATTACACTTCAGCGTTCAAATGTCTTATACTCGGTGGGTATACATGGTTTGATCCTTGGTCACCCTTAACAAACTAAGCGCAATTTTTTAAAAACTTTTTTTTAATATGTTTAGACTTTACAAAAACCTGAGTCTTAGAAATATTAGCGCTTTACACATTTTTACGCAAGATGCTTATGTTACATTCAAAATAAATAAAATAGAAAATTACATATAATCTAGTTAAGTAGTGTAATTGACATTATTACCAATCCAGTTCAAAATGGACCACAAACATTATTATAACAGGTGCCTACATCAATAGTAGGCTTGCCTGTTTCACTGGATTTTAATTTTTACTGATTTATTAAAATATGAGTAAAACATTTTTTTTTTTTTGGTATTTAGTGGAATGTATTTTTAATATAAAGATAGTAATGATAACAACAATATAATGTAATGATTATTTAATATTATAACAATACAATTTGGCACTACGCTATGTTATAATAATTATGATAATATGAGGTACTGAACCATGCAATATACAAATTAATATAATAATAAATAAATCAATTATGTTTCCATGCTGTAACAATGCAATAATACTAATAAATAGCCAAATAGTTAACTGATATGGTAATTCAATACAAAATTCTGGCTGACTTAGCCAAGTAATACAAACATGAATAAATATTAAATAATCAACCAGTATGGCCATTATAAAATGTGTATAGTAGTATAAATAAATAATAAATATGTGGTGCACCACCAGCAATGTAAGGCAATAGTACACGTGGTGCCAGAATTCGTAGTTAAAGATTTATAAAATAAAAATATACATGCTTGAACCCGAACACACGCAGTAAACACCACTATCCTCACAACGCAAATTCATCACAGACATTAATTGATAAAATATGGACACACAACACAAACGCTGATAAATTGTTCAACAATACGCTAAAACTGGAGATCTAAAATTAAAAATGAATGTAAGTAATGCCTATATATATGCCTGTATTGAATGATAGTTACACTTTTAAATTTCCCTTTTAAAAACATGCATGGCTCACATGGTTTTCCCTTGATGGTAAACGACCTACCCACGCACCATTAATTATCTACGAGGACATACCTAACCTAACCTTCCCAACGTACGACGTTTATCGTCACGAACGCGACGCTCCATACGAATTCGATACCACGCCTTGTTCCATTATATTTTTATTTATAAACTATTTGGAGTATTACGGAATTGATTCATTATTATTTTTATTTATTCATAGTTCGCATCGCTTTTAACGACGCTCAATAAAACTCACTGAACGGATCTCGAATCTTGTGTTTTTGTTTTGTTTTGGGTAACCTAAAAAAGTCACATCTGTTAACGTCTTGTTTCAGACCTCCTACGTTCCCTATCACACACATAAAAGCCAAATTGGTGACCTCTCTCTCAAGTTAGACCTTCCACTACGTCTATTAAGTCATGCAAAATTGGGGAGACATTTGGTCGCTCAGGGCCAACGACTCGAACTCCGCGAGCACAACGCCACGAGTTCGAACCCCAACGCAAATGTCGGCGACTCGACACCTCTTGAACCTCAGATTTTACCAGAGCTTGATATCGAAACATTTACATCCGTACGACTACCCGGATTTTGGCGACACTCGCCACAGCAGTAGTTCACTCACGTGGAAGCAATACTTCGTAGCTATCGCATCAAGTTCGACCAGACGCGCGTAAACCACGTGGTCACTTCTTTCGAAGAAGACGACATGCTCGACGATTTACTCGGCTCCGATGTCAAGTACTCCGCGGTTAAGAACCGACTCATCGCGGCGTACGACGTCCCATAAGCCACGCAGTTTCGTTCGATCATACAACACGGAGGCATGGGCGACATGCGTAGCGCGCTTCCGAACGCCATCGACAATGCAATATAAAAGAATTTTGGCTTCAAAAGTTATATATTTAATACAGCCCATTGATACCTTTTATTATAACAACCGGGTTTTACTTTATTTATTATTATTAGCCATTGGTTTTGTTGCCTATTAATAGTAGTTACAAGGGAAATACAGTACACACATTACATTTTGGTCCATTCGAAACCGGATAGGATTATTTACAGTGGCGCAACTAGGGAGGGAGGTTAAGGGGTTGTGACCCCGCTTCCCAGATATTTGTCCGAGGCTTAGTTAAAAACAACAAACTGAAAACATGTTTCTCATTACAAGATTTTAGGTACAAAATGTGTGTGACAAAAAAGAAAACCATATGAGAATTAAAACGTAAACTAACTTTTTAATCGTTCGGCACATAGAGTTGTTCTATGATTCGGCGCAATCAGTCAGAGCGCGTTAGTGTGCATATCAACACTTTGTATGATAACCTATATAATCACGTCAGAACTTGATAACATGATCTCAATTAAAACTGAGTACGCCGTGTAGTCAGTACGAAAATTAAAACTATTTTATTTTTGTTTAATTAAAAGTAAATTATCACTTATAATTATAATTTATAAAAATGGCAAAACGAAAAATAAATGATTTTTTCTTTACAAAAACTCCAAAAATCATCAAAGAAAGTACTAGTAATATTGCTACATCACCATTCAAAGAGCGTGTAGTAGAAAATAGTTCTGTTTCAATGATTGTAAGTAACGTTTAATTTTTTAAAAAAATGTTAGCAGAAACATGCAAGTTGCTAAAAAAAAAAATGCAACACCTTGCCATACCATCCTCAGGCTAATGGGGCCCTGGAGAGGAGTCTTCGGACCCTTGGGGAATACCTACGACATTTTGTGGACAAAGATCAAATAAACTGGGATGCGTTCATACCATATGCTATGTTCGTGTTCAGAACATCGTTCCACAGGAAAACAGCCCTATGAACTGTTGTATGGTCACACGATGACAATACCAAACTCGTTCACAAAACCTCCAGAACCTCGGTATGATTACGAAGATTTCCATGCGGAATTGAAGCAGAAACTCCAAGTAGCACATCAAATAGCCCGGGATCGTCTGTTGGAGCACAAACAGAAGACGAAAGAGACTTACGATCAGAATCAGAATCAGATCATCATTCACGTGGGAGATCGTGTACTCCTTAAGGACAACGCTCGAAAAGGGAAACTTAATCCTAAATGGTTGGGACCTTATGAGGTGATCGAGATTAAGGCCAATGAAAACGAAACGTTACAAAAGGATCGAAGGAGGGTGACGGTACACAAAAATCTCATCCGTGCCTTTGTGGACTGATCATTGTAAATATACGCAATAAAATTAAACGATTAAGCTAATTGTAAATACTAACGTAGACGTAAGAAACAAGATGCTGTACATAAGTTCCTGCAGGGAAGAGAAATCTTCTTTTAACCTAACTAAATCTCGTTCCAGGATTCTAATTCAATCCAGTGTGCTTACCTCAGCGAGTCTTACTGGATAGCGGCTCTCAAATTTCTGCGATCACGTCAGGATGTGCCACGCAACTCGGGCTAAAACGTACCAAAAGCACAATAGAAGTAACGGGACTCTCTTAATAACCAGAGACGAAAGTGAAAGGTGTCACTCAATATCAATTTATTCCACTTCATGCAGAAGGTCCACAGTTCTGTGGTTCAAATGTCATCATTCTCACGCGAATCACAACACATTTACCCAGTGATAAATTACCTAGGGCGGTACGTGACCGTATCAGCACTTAGTATTAGCTGATCCGGAGTTTGATATACCTGGGCCGATCAATATGCTAATAGGAAGCGACTTGTACCCACATATGCTACAATAAAAGGCGGATATTATTCATTGTACGGGAGCCCAGATGATTTAGGTTCATCGCGCTCCCCGGCGTTAAACCATCTCTATAACCTTGAACGTCGACTAGCAAAATATTCTGAGTTATACACAGCCTATCATAAGTTTAGGGATGACTATATTAATTTGGGTCATATGAAGCCAGCATCGGTGCGCGGGAAAATATTTTATACCACATCATGCGGTGGTCAAACATGAAGAAAAGGAACTCAAGATTCGGGTTATCTTCGACGCTTCAGCGAAGTCCACATCGGGAAGATCAATAAACGATTGTTTATGTACAGGTCCAAAATTACAGACTGAAATCAGCGATGTTCTACTTCGTAGCAGATTCTATAAATACGTGTTCGTCGCTGATAATGCGAAAATGTATCGACAAATCAGAGTACGCGACGAAGATTGTGTCTATCAACATGTCTTGTGGCGTAGGTCAGCGGAAGAAGTACAGGAGTAGTAGCAGTACCAATTGTTAACTGTCACCTATGGCGTTAATTCGGCTCCGATGTCTACGTCAGCTGGATCTAGGAGACGGTGCCGATTTTCCAAAGGCAAAGGGCCTGTAAACTTGTAATACTTATGTTGATGATATAGTTGCTGGTGTCAATAGCTTAGAGGACCTGTTAGTCGTACAAAAGGACCTCGTTAATTTATTACAGCTAGGCGAATTTGAGCTGAAAAAGTAGGCAAGCAACTGCGATGCCGTAGTGAAGTGCATACCAATCGAGGATCAAGCCATAGAATTAACTTTTACACCAACTGAGGACACGGCTTTGAATGTGTTAGGAGTACATTGGGATCCTACAACCAATACCTTTGGATATCACGGAAACACCGACGAAGGGTCGATTTGGTAATCCAAAAGGACAGTGTTATCTACAATTGTACGGCTGTATGATCCAATCAGCGCCCTAGGTCCGGTCTTACTATGGACTAAAGGATTGATGCAAGATCTATGGATCGAGAAACTTTGATGGGACTCTCCATTACCCACATCGTTACGGTTGAAGTGGTGGCGTTTCCTAGACCAGTTACAGTGGTTGTCACGTGTTTGTTGACCTCGTCATATCGATGTCCGTCGAGCCAAGGAAGTGCAGATGGTGGGTTTTGCCGACGCCTCACAGCGCGGATATGCAGCACTGGTATTTTTATGGAAAGCTGACAACTTGGGTCACTTCCATATTTATTTTATCACATGCAAAACCAAGATAGCACCATTGAAGTGATCACAAATCGATATCGCAGTGACAATTTCTGCACGACAAGATGAACAACCCGGCAGATGGCAATGGGAATGGCAATTTTATTGTTGTTCGGAGATAACAACGAAGAGATATAAATGAGACCTATCAATCCACGACGATCTTTCTCGTCTGGATCTGGATCAATGAGCACCCTCAGCTCATACCACACGTGCAACTCTACACTAGGTGAAGATTTGATGTAATGGAAGCGATAGCAGAAGAGAACAGAAAAATCCTCGAGGGAAAACCTAAGAAAAAGAACATTCCATTTAACTGGGGTGAAGTTGGAAATGAACTTACAAATATGGTTAAGGAAGAATATGACAGGTCAAGAAGGAACAGGGAAAAATACATGAACGGCTGGGAAAAAAAAGATAGAAACCTAAAAGCACCCCTGATCTATCTAAAGACACGAATGATAAGTTTTTCTCCTTTGGTGACTCTCTCAAGAAAGAAAAACCTACGGGCAACCCCGCACTGGACTCATTACGTGAGTCCAAGATGAAATGGTTACAGAAAGCCAAATTAGAAAAAGCGTTAAAACAAGAAAAGGAGAAAATATATGCAATGGCAAGAGAGGAGATAGGAAAAACGAATATGAATCGTATCCCCCCTATAGTAGGGATCTTTATCGTCTTCCGGACAGTATATGCGAAGAGTTGCAGTTAAAAAGACTGATACACGGACTATATACTACATCTGATCTCGAAGACACTATATGTAGGAGATCGATATACCCGACACTACCGGAAGAAGATTACGCATAAGCACAAACGGCGCAGTTAAAGCGATGAGTAAGGGAGGAAGTCGCTAAGAATGTTGAAAGAGTCTCGTCATCATCGTCGTCTGATGAGGAGGTAGGTCAGGCACCGGGTCGACCGGGTCTAAGAAACCAACGGAGACCGAATCCACCGACCAGACCAAGGCTACCGCTACCAGAGGAGAGAAATGGCAATGATAATACAACGATCTGGAAGGAAAAGGAGGTTAAAGCAGCAATGTGTCTACCCACTGACTCTTCAGAAGCGGAGACGAGGATAAATAATTTCGGAACACCACTGAGAATCAGGGGAGGAGAAAATACACCAGGAAATAAACCAGGAAATACAAAAGGAACATCACAAAATGTTGACATGGAGACACCGTATGAATATGCAGGGACAAGTTTTCACACCTGAAGGTCAAATGGTGAGGAAGATGAATGACAGGAGCCCAGATACGTGTTAGGTCGTCCGTAAACGGCCCGTATCTCCATTTTATATTCATTCGAGTAGGTACGTTCATTTTGTTTGTTTATGATTCGTATACGATTCAACCGAATCGGTACTTAAAGCTATTTGTTCATTGGTTAATTATTTTGTTGTCTGTACGTCAATGTCGACGCAGACCAATTGATCGCTCCGCGACATTATTTTAATTGTCTAATTTTTTTTTTTTTTTTAATTGTTTGATTTCGATTTTGTTAACGGCCCGGGGACGGTCCGATTGTAGGAAGGCCGATTGTTAGCTATATTTTGTCAACTGTGGCAACACTGTCGGTCGACCTACCGGACCGGCCTCCACACCGCAGCTCGTTCTGTTTCGGCGTTACCGCCGGACACGACGTGTGTGTCCGTGGACGAACCGCCGTCTAATTACATTTTACTGATTTAATGAGTTTTTACTTATAAATTGTCACATTGTTTTACATACAGTTCAGTTTGACTTTTGACTATTAATCCTGACAAACCCCCTTTACATTTTATTCCTTTCGGGTGGATAGATTCTAACTCCTTACAAATCTATACACTTAATTGATTCTGCATATTTTATGGTAACCAAAAAAAGAAGCAGGTAATAGATGATATTTTATTTGGTTTAACGACTTTAATGGAAGAATTTATTTGTATTTTACCTAGTACGTATATAATTTATTACGCATAAAAGTTATTACTAAAAGCTCTGCCTAAAGTATGCGAACCACAGAGAAAGCGCAACGAGTCATTGTTTTTCCCATAATTTAAAATTCACATTGAAAACCGTTTAGTTTTAATTTCACAACGAATACTTTAATTAAGTGAACATTTACGAACAATCATCTGTACACTCCTAACCCAATACCCCCCAAAAAACATAATTTAGTGAAGCCTGTCAATTATTCATCTAATAGAAAAATAATAAAATATTATTATCTAGAATATATTTATTTCATGATTATTATTATTATTTATTTATTACATCTCATTTTACATCTTAGAAAGCGTACAAATAGTAGTAGACCCAAAAAGGGTAGTATATTACGCATTATTATTTCATAATGCTTATTACTGTAACGTATGTCACATCATTACGTCTATAAGCATCATAATATGCCTATTGTGCATATTATGATGCTTATACCATAATATATCAAGCCCCTCCGGTTAAGGTGCCACTTATATATTTTATTTTATTGTAAGGCTACGGCCAATATCGATATGTAAGAAACAGTCAGTTCCCCGCGATTCCATCACGCGCACCTGAACTCGGTACAGACCC
>NW_019101233.1:0-12937 GCF_001856785.1 Myzus persicae | reverse complement strand
TATCTTCAGATATTGTTGAGGCCCAAGAGCCGTGGCGAAATACGTTTGAGGAACACCAACCCGTTCGAGCATCCCATGATCTTGTCCAACTACCTGACGGCCAAGGAGGACGTGGACACGTTGGTGAGGGGCATCAAGTTTGTGATGGCCATGGCCGAGACCGATTCTTTCCGCCAGCACGACAGCCGCCTGCACGACGTACCGTTCCCCAGTTGCCAGACCTTGCAGCGACATTCGGACGACTACTGGGAATGCATGGTCCGGCATTACACCGTGTCCACATACCACCCAGTGGGTACAGCCAAGATGGGTCCAGAGGGGGACAAGACCGCCGTGGTGGACCCAAAGCTCCGGGTGTACGGCGTTTACGGACTCCGTGTGGTGGACGCGTCCGTCATGCCTACACTGGTCGCCGCCAACACCAACGCGCCGGTCATAATGATCGCCGAGAAGGCCGCGGACATGATCAAGGAAACATGGCGTGATGAGATACTGCAAAGTGTCAACAAACATGATATCATCACAACGCACGCGGAGATATTGAAGGATAAAAATATATTTTAATTTTTTTTTAAATCCATATATTTTTATAATAATTATTTAAGAACATTTCAGTCCACTTGAAAGTACAAACTTTTATATTTATTTTTTAGTCACATAAATATGTTTTACTTTTTTTATAATGTATTACTAATATAATTACGCATTGTGTTCAATATAATATTTAATTTTTTTAATTTTTAATTTTTCATAATGTTTTTACTGTAGTTATTAGATACATTTTAATTTAGACATTGGTGGTAGAGAGTTTAATTTATTAATCAAAATATTATGTTGAGATTAGACTTCAAACCAAAACCAAATCAAAATATGCATTAAAATAGAATAACATTGAATGTATAATAATATTGTTACAAATTTTTTGAATGTTATTCAGATTCCATACTGTATTGCATTGCAGGTAAATTTCTTAACGTTGTAATAAAATAAACATAACTGATTTTTTTTTATAACTTGTAATTATTTTAAAAATTAATTTATACATTATATTTCTACATCATTATTTGTTAATATTATATATAAAATAGTTATTTTCTAATAAACGCCTCGAGTTTTGTAGGCTGGAATAATGGTATATAATATTTTAATACGCACTAAAATGTATAAAAATATGACATATAATATGCAGTCAAAATCGTAAAAATATGCAAAGAACTTTTTTTACACATATTTCATCGATTCTGAAAATATTTGTTTAACACACTAAAAAAAAATAGTCGCGGTAACCATTTAAACAGTTTATATAACCCTAGATTTCAAGTTAGCATAGCGACAACTATTAATTTAGTTCTTATTACCACTCAGGTTTAGGTGTATTTATTTAGCTATAAACTACTTGTCCAAAATTCATTTTCGGTGTATCGAAAAACTCTAAAAATATTATGCTTTCGAATAAGGAATAAAATTACACGTTATCATTTTAAAAATTAAAAAAATAAAGTATAGATAGGTAGCAACGATAAAAAATAGAAATACTTTTTTTTAGTGAAAAATGACTGTTATATTTTTTTAAAATAATATGTGTCTTGCTCGTTAAATGGGTCACTTGTACGAAAAACGATATTGAGCGAATATAATTTGGCATTCTATACAACATTACTATAATATGCCTACTAAGACGTTCTACGATATAATATTATTTACATTGGTATGATAATAGTTAATTGCACTATTACTAATACGCTTAGTGTGCGGGCCTTCTGCTGTGGTCGGTACTCGGTATCGCCGTTCAAAAACTGACGAACTACGTTGCGCGTGTTGTGTAATATGTGTATAATTTGTGTCTAATGTGTGTTTACAAATAACTTTGAATAAAAAAATGGTAACACAGTTGCTGATAAAAGATGAGTTGCTGCATAGTATAATATAGAATAATAATTAATAACAGGGAATATAAATAATCACAGCAACAAAAATTTATTAGATTATAATATAAATTAATCTCAGCTTTATGGCTTTATTGTTTTCATGAGTTTTCAATATGTACTAGCTGCCCTGTCACGGCGTTGCTTGTTTATTATATAGCTATAAAATCCCCTTTCACCTCGTTAAAGGTTGAATTTTGAAAAATCCTTTCTTAGTGCGCCCCTTCATTGCTTAAGCCTCTGTATAAAACGTCAAGTCTCAAGACCGAGTGGTTTGGACTTGCTGACAATTCGTTGATATTTGATCTATAATTAGTAACTTTGAATAAAGTATACATGCGGCACTGCATTCATCAGTTAATCGTCAATGACCGACAAAAGCCGTATGCTTTTTACCTATTACCTATAATATATAATAGTAAAAATTTTCCCTTGCCCACAATATCTTTTCACGTGCCTCACCGGGCATTGTTCTATAGGTACATCGATTACGCTCATAGATTGCATAGGATGATGTGAATACTGAATATGCGTGATATCGATTTTTGATTTGTGTAAGAGTATAGTTTATTTAACTGTTATTATTGGAAATCAGTGTACTTTTCTATGCATTTTTATTTTTTTAAAAAAAATATATTATTTTGATTATTATCTTACAGGATGTACGCATATTATATTATACCTTTAAAATGAAAAATGTCCTAATAAGTTTTGCTCTTGGTTATCTCTATGTTTATAAAGAAAATTTACTTTAGCAATAATCAATGTAGAGCCGAAAAAATTTGAGTTATCGAATTGAAATTTTGAGGATGGGTGAATATTACAATGTCAAGTTCCTCTAAGAAAGGATTTTTCAAAATTTTGATTTTAAATGGTTGAAATCGGGAAAAATAAATTGTTTGCGTACAATTTGTATATCAATATACATTATATATATTTTACAGCACGGCGACCTGTGGATTTCCATAGCGATATCAACCATAAGTCATACATTTTTGTCCTTTTAACTATGTATTTAATCGGCGTGTAGATATTATGAAGTGTTCCAAGCAGAGCTTATATCAAAAAAAAAAATACCGTTTACCGTTATATTAATATTAAACGTAATGATCGAATGACTGTTTAACGTTTTAAACAATTTAAACGTTATTCAATACTTATGTGTTTAAACGTTTAAACGTTATTTGAATTAATGTAATATTTGAAACTGAAAGTTTTTTAAAGCATTTTTCACCCTTCAGTGTTTGATAATTATAAAAAAATAAAAAATGCTATGCGAAATTACATAATATCTAGAATTGAATGTTAATTCAACATTTGCATTCAAGCATTACATATTTGTATTTATAATTTAAGAATTCATTTTTATATTCTTTTAGAAGAAACTACAAGTCTTAACTTTAGTCAAATTGAGGATAGTTTTTAAATTATCGTTATATGTTATAACTTGCTAGTAATTGTTTATAACTTAAAAATTTATTTTGAAATTAAATTATATGAAAAATAAGTTTATATTTGAATTTTTCATATATTAATGTTATTATGAAATATGGCCACTGAGGTCGGACAACTGCACGCTCTGCTACCAAAAATGTTGCGCCGCGACTGCTCCTAGAACGGCGGCGGTTGTCGGCCGCGACTTGCGGGGTGTTGGAAGGTAAAGGTTACTAATGGTGTGAAATATTAATTAAATATTATTTAGGCTCGGTCGTAAGACAGAGATGTAAGCTGACGGACGAAGGTTGTAGTGGACTTCGCTGGCCGCGGGTGCGTAGAGGGGGGGGGATGACCTGTCGCGGACACTCCACACCGATTGCGGAGACTTGTAAAGCCTTTGGCGATGTACACGGAAAATCAGCCGCGTTCCAACATAGGTAGTAGGTATTTAGTCACAGTTTAAAATAATGTTTTCTGTTATGTTATTCGATATTGATTATAATCGTTATAATCAAGAGAGAGAGTTGAGAGAGAGTTGAATTAATATTATTCTTATATTATCAGTGATGCTGGAAAAATATTAAATGTACCTATGTAAAATTGGGCTGTTTTGGAACCGAATTACAACAAAATGATAACTGTTATACTTTGTGTTTATATGCAATTTTGTCCAAATTTGAACTTAAAATGTCTGTAAAAAATAACTGTATTCATGTGTTTTTTTAGATTTCTTAGTTATAGAAAAACTTATGTCCCTATTAGTCCCGACGTCGGCCGCATCGTATTTTGTACCGTGCAGATCGATAAAAGAAAAACGCCGGTCGTCTTGGTATTGTGTAATAAATATCATATGTTCCATAATGTGTTACACTAGTTTTGTTAATTGTTTTTATTTTTAAATATTATTACTAAACACCAAATATCCATAGTTATTGCCGTCGAGTCGTTGTAAAGCCTTCTTCGGAAATTACCACTGATAAATTAAACAGTCGATTTTAAACATTACCATCCAATTTTTTTATTATGTAAGAACGTTTTTTGTTCAAAAATGGCAAAATTCAGTCGAGACAGTTAACACATTTTCAATGCGTTTTAGGGGGCGTTATCGTTGGCCAGGATTTGCGACAATTGTACTACGCCTTATGGCTTTAGTATGAGTGGCATAACACAATTGCCACACAAAGTGTCTATATTAACACGACGGCTAAACATAATAAAAAATGGTTAGGCCATGAACAGTACCGACAGAGCACGCCACAGTGATATAATAAATTATAATAATATATTAATATCAGCAGTGAATGTTGGACTCCCATCGACCAGGGTCGTATGCATGTACCAGTAGCTTCTCGATATACCTTCGTTTGTCAGTTTTCACGTCGTCGGCGGCGGCGAGTGTCTACGGCGACGCCTCACTGGATATCACGATCACAGCATAAGTACCTGTTACAAATATTCTGTAACTGATGATGTTAGATCGGTTTTATTTTATACAGTTTTACATTCCTTCCATTCCACGCATGTACCTTACAAATGTAAGACATGGCAAAAACTGTTTTGCTCTGGATATAACCAACCAGGCTGTAGTCCAAGCTAAGCAACCAAATTTTCATATTTTTTATGATCGTCTGAAGTTAAAATTTTGATAAAAAAATGTAATTTGGGTACAGCTCCGTGGGTGTTATACAAGTACCTATGATAGTTGATAAATTGTTAGTATTTTTATCTTCACATGAGCAACTCGAAAAGTGTAAATAATATATTCTTTAAATATAGCTCAATAAAAATATATAGGTATATAAATTAAGCACTAATATAAATTAAAATTAATTTCCAATTTGTATAATGTTATTTACCTACTACCTAATATATTAGTCATAGATTTTAGTAAGTATAGTTCAGGATGACAATGTGTATAAGAGGGTTACACATTGAAAATAGCTGTGTACGCCACTGACTACTGTTGATTTTGTCTAACTCATAGAGTATTATTACTCTATGGTCTAACTACGGTTATAGTGTTATCATACATTAATACACATTATTACGCCTTATGGCTTTGGTATGAGTGGCATAACACAATTGCCACACAAAGTGTCTATATTAACACGACGGATAAACACAATAAAAAATGATTAGGCCATGAACATGGACCGACAGAGCTCTCCGCAGTGATATAATAATTAATATAATAATTATATTAACATCAGCAGTGAATGTTGGACTCCCATCGACTAGGGTCGTATGCATGTACTAGTAGCTTCTCGATATACCTTCGTTTGTCCAGTTTTCACGTCGGAGGCGGCGGCGAGTGTCGAAAGCGACGTCTCACTGGAAATCACCACCACAGTGTAAGTCTCTGTTACAAATATTCTGATGACTGATGATCGTTTTTATTTTATACAGTTTTCTATTCCTTCCATTCCACGCTACTCGCATGTGTTGAGAAATACAAATGTAAAACATGGCAAAAACTGTTTTGAGCGGGATAGAACCAATCAGGCTGTAGTAGTGTAATCCAAGCCAAGCAACCGAATTGTAATACTATTAAGAGCAGAATAATTACTATGTATCATTATTTTTATTTTTTTGACATCACAAGTACAAAAAAAGTTATCCGAGTTTTAAATAATGAATTTTTAAACAATTATAACTTTTCTTGTATTTGTGATAACGAAAAACTATGTTGAACAGTAAATGTTCACCTCTTAATGGTGCACACATTTGGTGGCTTAGCTTAGACTACAGAACGAGTGGTCCTATCCCACTCAAAACAGTTTTTGCTATGTTAAGACGTTTGTAAGGCGGATACAACACATAATATATGCGGGTGAGACGTCATCTTAACCGAAGACCGAAATATCCGACAGCGAGCACGTACGGTACAGTCATATACTCATATGGTCATATCATATCCCGATACGAAACGTAAATTTGTAGGAAATTATTATTGATTATTATTTAATTATTAATTATTACTATTATTCAATATCCAAATGTCTCTATAGTCGGTGAGAAGTATACCTATAATAGTGTGTCTGTGTGGCTTGCTTTTTAAATTTCTTGGCAAAATATATAATTTATTCATTAACGTCTATCCCGGTGGCTGGCCTTATACAGATTTTACAAATGACTTTTTACTCTGTCTGTCACCCAAGTAAGCTATGAACGTGATTTTTTAAAACTAAAATACAGAAAGTATAAACATTTATATTTATATAATTAATACACATTTAAGTAGCGCTTCTAAAAGTAAATTAATAAAAAAATGAATAATGATTAATTAAAGATGATTTGTATAGTTTTAATAATATTGTAATAACGTTTTATTTGGAAGTAATAAAGTTTTTGTATTGAATAAATAATTATTTTCTGTTTGGTGAGCCTTTAAGAACATTTCCACGTAACAAAAATACTATCTAATACCTATCCACCTCTGAATTATGTAAGACCTACCTAATTCTTCTTTGAAATTGATTTTGACATATTATCTATATTAACTGGTTTTAGTTTTTTGTTTATTAATATTTTAGGTACCTATACCAAAAAATGTAATTATTTTAAATTGATTCTTAAGTAAAAATGGTGTCTTCTATAAAATATGTTGTATATAAGCATCGCATTAACATTATATTGTTCTAAGATGACATAACGCTGTGTCCAGCGTGACGCGGGTTGCGGCGAAAAACAAAACAGCTTGTATTACGTCGCAATATTTGTTGTAAATTTCAAGTGTCTACAGAAATTTTTTGTTTATTTTTCCTGTTGCTTTTGAAAACTATTGCGAATTTCAATTGTTTTTGCCTCCCGGATGCACCAACTAGATTCACTTTCCTACAAGAAAAGCTGCTATTGAAGAAAATCGAAGCACTTTTAAGCAAGAAACCATGATGACAGACACAAAAAAATATATAAAAACATGCATTATAGTAAAATCAATACATTCATTTCTCCGCTCAGAATCTAAAATATTAAACTAGTTGTAAGTAGGTAGATAAGTGTTAAAAGTACAATCAAATACCACGGTAAACGGAATTAGTCGTAGTTCTTATGGATAAATGATTCGTTATTTCAGTGTTACATTAAATTTATTTTATTTTATTTTTAGTCATTTAGGATTTTGAACCTTACTACCAGGATGCTGCTATAATAGGAACGGTTCAACACGGTAGCCGTGGACCGCTTTGAAGGGTGTTTGAGTGCTTGTTTGTCTTAGGTACCCAAGATGCTTTTCCAACTTCGGAACTTGGTCGTCCCAGTTAGCTCAATTGGCAGACATGATGGCTTTCAATATATTTTACAACGACGCATTGAGCTTAATAGTTGTCTTTATTATATTATTTTTATAATTCTTTGGCTTTTATTTTTCTCCATTCTTGTGAGATTATTGTACCTACTATAATTATAAAACAATTGTGTGGAAAAAAACAGATATATTAAGAAATATAACACTCAATGTTACGATGTAACATGATACATTTATACCGCGAACCATTTGTTCAAAATACCAATCATACTTAAATTATTTGCTTATCTTGAATGTGTCCGGCGTTAACTTAACTGATTAATATTATTATTTTTAATTTTTTCATCAGACACGTACCTTCAATTAATTATTTACCGTAAGAAAGAATAAATACAGTGCAAGCAGAAAAAAAAATTGTTTGTTTGGTCGTTCTGTTAGTTGTTACACTCTGTATAATATACATTTATTTTTTAGAAATATTTTTCATACCTAATGATTTATACTATCGAATTCAAATTAGTACATATCGACTACCAATGTTTTATTATTGTTATTAATATTGTTATTAGTTGATAGTTGGGTTAGTTTAATAATTTGTAAGTTATAGGTAACTATATATTTCTAACATAATTTAAAAAAGAACAAAATATTTTTCTTATACCCAGTCATAATACTACGATTTGATAATACAAAAAACGAAACCTCAACTGTTAATTATTATTCGTTAAATTTAATTATAATATAAATCAGGTTCTAAATTTTTCACCAGACACGTACCTTCTATTAATTATTTACCTCAAGAAAGAATGAAGACAAAGCAAGTACAAAATCATGGCAAAAATGTTAACCTTTTTTTCAATGATAAATCAATCAAGTAGCATTTACAGATTTAACTGAAACTAAGCAATGAGATAGTTAAAATATTATGACTTATCCATCAATTGACAAACATTTTATTTTAAAACGACTGACAAAAATTCTTAATTTTAAGTTCGTATAAATTGCATAAGATGAAGTATGTTTGGTTGATGTCATGCATGACAAAAACGAAAATTTAGTATTTACAATCTGACAAAATGATAACATACGATGTAGGTGTTTAGCAATAATAATATAATAATTTAAATAAATTGTAATATTATGTTTAATTTATTGTTCTCTAGTAATTAATTTCAAATCACAACAAAATATTTATTTGTGTAAATACTTAAAACATTTTCTAGTAAAATACTTACAATATGTTTTAATATTATTGTTATTAAAGCAATTTATTTTACTAATAGACATTAGCAAAGCAGTAGGTTACCTAAAAAAATTGAATTTGAAAAAATCATTGAGTGCATACAATGATATTCTTAAAAAAATTCAATTTGGTAGGTATCATGAATAATATTTATAAATTACAATGTACAACAAACTAACTATGCTTATTATTCTTAATTTAAATATCTAATTTTATTCAAATTTGAACTTAAAATATCCATCATCTATAAAATATTGTGCTAATATTTTTTTTTTTTTTTCATTCCATTTTGAAATACTCGTGAGAAACATTGTATTACATGCATTTTTAGAATTAAAATCGCGATGTACACGATTCGGCGGGAAAATCAGCCGCGTTCGAACATAGATAGTAGGTATTTTTAGTCACAGTTTTAAATAATGTTTAATGTTATGTTATTTGATATTGATTATAATCGTTTATCGTTTCTGTTTCGTTATTCGTTATCCATTTCTTATCGTTTATCGTTTACCGATATGCTACCCGTTATCGATTTCAATTGTTTATCGTTTAACGATGTGTTATTTGTTACCGATTTCAATCGTTTTTTGAATAGTTTAACGTTACACTTGTAAAGTCGTAACGTTATGTAAACGTTTTGAAGCCCTGGTTCCGAGAAGTAAAATTCTACAATCTATCTATAACTATCTATGTATATAAAAATAAATACCTATTTCCCTTAGTCTAGGCACCACGATTTTTCCGTATCATTTAAAACAGATCCATCTTCTATTGTCTATTTTCTATGATATAAAACAGTTAAATTATAATTTCTTACTGCTCATTTCACAGTAGAACCAATCGGAAGATGAATGAAAAATTGTACAGTGAGTGTTTGTTCATCATGGTTAGTTCAACTCGTTTAAGCAATCATACTAAAAAATGTTAAACAAACTTAAGTCACGCTCGGGCCGCCGTGTCATACAACATGTGACATGACGTGTATACGTATACAATTAGCAGTTTTATTTTAATAAATAAAAAATAAATATAAATATAAATATTTTTTGGCTGCCATTGGTTAATTGGGCAGATTAGGTTTAAGAATGCATCAAATCGAATTTTAGTACATTGCCTACCAAGGTGGCTGTCGGCCGAGTTACACTTATAGCCGCTCATCGGCATGAACACAATCAAAATAATTAATAAAATTAAAATTAAACATATTATTCATACAGAGTGGGGGCCGCAATTCACCGCAGGTAGATGGCCTACTTGATGATATACTGTTCACATTATCACACGCGAGTCTCTTATAGAGTTGACATTTTTAAAGAGCAACGAAGTGCTACCCTAACCCTAGGGATCAGCTTCATTTGTAAATATTATTATTATTATTGTTATTACTCGTATTTTTGTTTTATTAATTCAGCTAATACAAATATTTGGCACTTGATAGCATTAAGTAAAATAAATTATTTTCTTCTTTAAAACACAACAACATGTGTTGATTTAAGAATTTCGTTGTGAGAAAGCAAAAATTACACTCGGGCGAAGACGGGTAATTTTAGCTAATTAAACAAAAAATTAATTATTTATTTGTTTTAATACTGTTATAGGTACTTAACGAAATATTTTTCAATTGAACTAATAAAATCTAAGATATCAATAAACATATAGGAGACCGCCAATTTAACTCATCAACGTCCAGACCAAACCGCTCGGTCTTGAGACTTGACATTTTATTCAGAGGCTTAAGCAATGTAGGGGCACACTAAGAAAGGATTTTTCAAAATTCAACCTCTAACGGGGGAAAGGGGTTTTTTTATATCGCTATATAATAAACGAGCAACGCCGTGACGGGGCAGCTAGTTTAAACATATTGAAAACTCTTGGAAACAATTTGTTTTTACAAGTGTTTGAAATTCATATGTTATCTGCACAATTTGTCAAAATTCCAAAGATATATTCATTATTTTGTTGTCAGAGACGTTTAAAATATTCAATTTTTATATCTAAAGGTTGAAAAGAGAATATCTACAAAGCTCTTCATAAATGGTTATTACTGAAACACAACAATTGAAAAAAGTATTTATGCACGAATTTTTTTTATGAAACTTGAACATTTTACGTGCATTTAAGTACATGATTATATTGTGTACTACTAAGTGTTGCCGCCGAAGCGCACAAGTAATCACAATAATCACGTTGTATTGTTTTTTTTTTTGTAATAACTATTATTGAAAGTGTCTTGTGAGTTATATATATTATGTAGATAATCATCGCGATATCGCATGCGACCGCGAAGGCTGCGAGAGTAAAATAATAGCACTGAACGATGTCACGATAGCACTCACTAGCGGCGGGCGCCAAAATATATTATCTACAAAATAGAGAGAGATATTGTTTTTTTATAATTGTGAGCGCCAGAAAAGTCTATTGTTTTTATAATATTATTTTGTGTTAAGGCTCGAACACATAGAACGCGATCAGTCGCGGCGGGCAGCGGTCCGGTTGTAATTAAATACAGAATTTGATCTCGACCGTCGAGATAATCATATATATGTTACACACAAAGTCCGAAATTGTACATTTCGCAATTTGTACAGAGATTTTTGTAGAATGTTTTGATTGTACAATGTTACTGTACGAAGTAATTAGATTGTACAAGTTACATTATACATATACATTAATTCGCGATGTGTACAATAATCACTGTACCCATTGTGATGTACATAAAATAAATATTTTGTATAAAATAAAATACTTGAATCTATAATAAGAGTATATTAATATCGTCTCTTATAGTTTAAATAAATATTACATATTAGTATATCTTATAAAAAATGGATGTACCTGAATCTTTACATATTAGTTTACTACAATTATTGAAAAAATCACAACATTTAAAAACATATTCAAAAAATTACAATCATTCATATAAAAATATATTATTATAAATAACTACATTTTACTATGTCAACATAATCAGAGTACACACTGTTATATAAAATAAATAAGCAAACCTATAATAACAATTATGTTTCAAAAGTCTTTTCTTAATAAAATAATTAATATTACTAAAGTCAAATATAATTTCATTTCATTTTTCAAAATAAAACCATTGTAGGTACTTACATACTAGGAATTGATTCATTATTTATTTTTACAATCAAGTGAGTTATGACAGCGTGAGTCGCATAATACATTTTTTTTTACATATACATTTATTATTATAATATTTCCGTATACAAAAACATTTCAAAAACCCTTGACCTTCAAACACTGATTCTTTCGTACTTGCCGATCTCAGAGAAATGTTATCAGTACCTAGGTATATCATTAATATTTAATATATTTACCTCATCACAAGATGAAAATTGATTACTACTGATTAGTAACATTGTACAATTTGCGATGTGTACAAAAATCTCTGTACAAATTGGAAAATGTACAATTTCGGACTTAATATGTAACATAACATATTTGGTATCACATCCCGCCGTGACGGACCGCGTTCTGTGTGCTCCGGCCTTTAGATTAAATTCAATGAATTGAAAGGCTACCGCATACTACGTCGACGTAAATCACCACTTCTAATGTTGTAGGTCTAATTATATTTTATTCATAGGTAGCAGCTGACCAGAAGTGTGCCGAATATCATTGGAGTTTTTATTATTATTTATTTCACATATTTACTTGTTGGGCCACAAAATTCTAACCATTATTTTGTAAGCCATAAATGCAGTGCACTATCATACATTTATTATAATTTATAATATTGTATCATCGGGGAAAGGAGCAATTGATTGCAGATCATTTTTATATATTATCATCTTTACTGATGGGCCAGTAAGGCCATATTATGTTATAATTCTATTTTGTTGGGCAGCTTATTATTTTTGTATTAAATTATAACTACTCGGCGCCAGCTCTATTAGCTGTAATTAAACTACACTATTATCATTTAGGTGCTGTGTTTAGCCATAAAGCTGAGATTAATTTATATTACAATCTAATAAATTTTTGTTGCTGTGATTATTTATATTCCCTGTTATTAATTATTATTCTATATTATACTATGCAGCAACTCATCTTTTATCAGCA
>NW_019101232.1:0-13002 GCF_001856785.1 Myzus persicae | reverse complement strand
ACAATATTATTTCATAATAATATCTTCGGTAATTGGTTGTGACTGCTCGGAAACATATCACTCATGTTTCGAGTGTCATGTGGCCGCCTCGAACATTTCACGGTCGCCAACCACGGACCGAGACCCGAAAGCCGGAGTGCCGTGGATTTTTTAATTATAATAATGATAAGAATCATGTCAGGATACATTTGGACCAGTAATAAAAATCAACACAACTCAGTTTGATGAGAATATATATATATGTATTTATTTTATTTGAGTAGAATACCTAATTTAATTTGGTGCCGAGAAAGCCGAATGGCATAAAACTCGGTCAGAGCAGAAAATAATATTTGGCACTTGTGATATAATAAGTAATGATAATATACAAAAGACGAGATACCTCCACAAACGTACCGGACGGTCCCGGCCAATAAGCGGTGACCGGCGGTCGTAAAATAATATTAACTCCATTTTGTACATAATAAGTATAACAATAATAGTGTAAAAGAAAAAAATATCATTTACAATAAATGGTACTCATCGCCAGTTCCTACCAAGTGGTCTACCGGCGGAAAAATAAAATAATATACCATCACGTACAGAATAAAAATAATAATAATAATCCACTAAAGTACCGGCCACGGTGAGAATAATAATATAAATATTTACCAAATAAAGATAAGTTGCCCAGTGCCGCCCCTCGGCGCACCAGCGACAAAACGGTCGCTACTCGCCCATGGTAAGTCGCTCGGAGACGGGTAAAAGATGGAGTGGAGGCCTTTTCTCTGTCGGCCGGTACCCGGCGATCTTGGGTGGCACGAAACAGGTGGAGGTGTCAGGGGGGGAAATACTTATGCGCAGATAGCGAGTGAGTGGCCGATACTCTAGGTGTTTGATTAGGTGTGGTGTATTATGGTGACCTTTATAATTGTAACTCTACTTTATGGGTACTAGGAGGGGAGCGTGTGTGCGACTGCAGGCTGTACAGGTGGTGTGGTCATCGATCGGCGGAGACCTGAGGTCCGGGGTATACCTTATCATGTCGCGCTCCTAATGTGTACCAGCTGTAGTATGTCTATTTTATAATTTATAATACTAATAGTATACCGATTTGCGTTGGACGTCACATGGTATTTGGTAACAACATAATAATCTCTTAATCAGTAATAATAACAACATAGAATATATTTTATAAACATTATATTATTACAGTTCTTTCAAAATTTTAAATAAAAAATAGTTATATTTAGATTTTCATGGAATTCTCGTATATTATGTGTACGAGAACAATGTTTCCTCGTACCTCGTACAAATGGTCCAAATTATAGTACAAGTACGAGAATTCTCGTATGTCTGGCAACCCTGACGGGGAGGCAAGTCGTGTAGAACGAATACCGGCCGCCGACATCGCTCTCGTTCTCTGACCGTCGTCACGGCCTGACCCGTCATTTTTTCCAAGTTTAGCTAAAAATCCAACTACGTGTTCCGCTTAACCACGTTTTTCTGTCGAGAACGTCTGTGACACCCGACCACGGGTTCATCCATTTTGTACTTTCAATTCATTATATTATAATATTATAACGCGATACGTCAAACACGACCTCGTGGAGATCTGTTCACCATTGTACATATTTTTGTATCTCGTTTCAAATAAACGCCATCCGGCAACTACTATCGAAATCGTCGGTGTTTGTTATTATAAACTTAATTATAAGTCGTGCGCTTCGTGACGAGTGTTCCAAAAATCACCATCGACAACGACCGGCATACCGTCCAGCTACCGTAGCCGCGTCAGAGTCATGCATCTTTTCTGTGGTATATAAGTCAGCTTCAGTAGAGGAAATATTGATTTTACATTTAGGGGTGGTAATCATCTCGTTGATATTAATTTCTTCAATAGAACGGTATTCTTATTATTATCAATTTCTTCCGTTGTATTACAGCAATCATCTTAAATTTGAATATGAATACTAAACAAACCAGGGCTATATGTAATACAACTAACTTCAATGATTTCAAGACAATTTTCATTCAAACCAATGTCCAAATCATGTGTAATGTCATTACATGTATAATCGTTCTCTTTTTTAGGAGAATCATCTGTAAACAATTTTCTCTTTACATACACCACCGCACCCTCATTTATTTCAGTTGTTTGGCCTAACATACAATTTTTTTTTTTAGATAATTCTTTAGGATTATCAGCAATTTCATTTTCTCGGAAACTATCTCGACATCGCTGTTATATGTTGCTTAGATTTTTACGATTACACTATATTTTTAATAATTTGCAAACTGAATTTACAACCTCTGTCTCAAAAGAACAAAAATTATTTTTTGCATAACCATTGTCTTGGAGCATTTTAAGAAATCGTAACTTATTATCTGACTTACAATCTAATAACTTTCTGAGAGACGAGTTGGGTCTTTTCAATGCATTTAATAAATTCTTTTTAGCGTTATTACAATTACCTTTATTTAATATAACATTACAAACACCACTTATTGCTTCATTGGAAACACTTATGTTTCCAAATTCCATTGTAGGATATTTTTCTTCTATATAATGTGCTATTTCTTCCAAATGTTTTAATACAGACATTTTAAAATAAAATTAATCCTACTCTTATAGTAGGAACCTTCTTCGACTACTATTAAAAGTAAAATATATCGTGGAATTATATCTATAATACTATTATTTGTTTTTTATATATCCTTATATTATAACTATATCACTATTGTAGTAGGAGCCTTCCTCGACTACTATCAAATGTAAAATAAATCCTTAAATTATAACTATATTAAAACTATTATACTACTTAACTATCTATTGTACTATTTTTTTTTTATCCTTATAATATTAATGATTGTAGTAGGAATGTTCGTCGACTATTATCAAAAGTAAAACAATTTGGCCTTTGCGAGTATATACCAATTGTTTAACTTTTATCCTTATTATATGATAACTATAATATTAATGTAGTAGGAACGTNGTTTTTATAATGGTGATCCTTGGATCATATCCCTGCCTATAATCCTACTACTTTACCATATAAGGTCATACCGTGGGCGGCCACGCGCTGCACACGCCGGATGTCCCTTGCTTATCTGGTCGTTGTCATCTCTACAGAGGCAACACAACACTTTTAGTGCGAACTATTTTAATAATATTCATATGAGTAGTTATATATCTATGAACATATACATTTCGAGGTCACGCGAAATAGATGCTTTGTAGGCCTTACTCAACTATTATATATATAGAGTTCTTGTCCAGGTTATTTATAATATTTTAACAAAGTCACGAAATAGATGCTTTGTAGGCCTTACTCAACTATTATATATATAGAGTTCTTGTCCAGGTTATTTATAATATTTTAACAAAGTCACAGCTCGCTACAGAACAAACAAAATTCGGTATCAAATATCAATATTCAATAGTCGCTCTATGATAATATTTAATATTATGATACTGACACAGTGACATTATATAACCATGAATTAAAAATATATACTATTTGTTATTTTAAATTACTATAATAATAACATTGTGTATTTATTTTAGGTATTTGTGAATTTGTTAATATAGGTACTTAAATTATTTTAATAGTATTGTTATACTTCTAAAATAATTTATTTTGAATATAATATATTAAAGATAATTAAAATTTATCTTTTTCATTTCAGTTGAGGATTCGATGAAAAGAGGGGACCTAAATTTAGGCCTGTATGCAGGGCTGTCCCGAGGAAAAAACTGTGGGGGGGTGTAGACTAACTAATTGCCAACTCGTGGAGTCAAAAAAATTTTCTCGCTTCGCTCGAAGAATATTATCTTATAATGTTATTTTATCATTTTTATTTCCTTTGTGTTTAAAACAAAAAATTACTTTTTTTAGTTTTAGAATTTAAATAAAAAAATATTTTGTTATTATTCTCTTTGCTATCAAACACAAAGAGTAGTATAGATACCAAAATATTATTTTTTATTATGTTGATATTATAAATCACTATATAGTAGGTATATTGTATATAGTACAATATAATAAATCAACATTTTTACCAAAGATTTTATTGTAAAACAATAGAAAATAAATTTTGATGGACAGGTATTCAAATAAACATTTTTTATTACATATTAAACATACAAATATATATAAAAATATATAAAACATAAACAAGTTTTTTTTTTTATTAAAAATTGAACTTGTAAAATATTAACAGTTAAATTTCTATTCTGCGTTCCTTCAATTTTGACCACTGTAGTGCTAATTTATTAATGTCCAATTGGTCCACAATATCTTTTTCTATTCCTAATATTACTAAGGAATTTAATCGGTCGTCCTTCATTGTCGATCCGATAAATGTCTTTACTAATTTCAATTTACTGAAAAAGATAAAGCACTGTCAATTAAATTATTTATAGCGTGTTCATCAGTGTTTATCTCAGTCATAATTTTCATAGTGGAATCAATTAAAGCTATAGCATCAATTATACATAAATGTTTAGTTTCAAGAGTTTCAGTAAGACATTTTAATTTGTACATAATATTTTTCATAAAAATTATAGAAACAATTAAAACAAATGAAAGTAATTGTTTTTGAAGGCCCAGTGCTTTAGATCTTGTTCCCTTGTCAAAATGTACATTATCGGAACATATTTCGTCAAGACTTTTAATAATAGCTTCTAATGAGCCCCATACAGCTTTGATACTTTCCACTCTTGCTGTCCACCGTGTTTTTGATAAATTTTTTAGTTGTAACGCATTTTTGATTTCAGATAATTTTATATTCAGTAAACCATACCTCTTGTTACTTGCAGAAAAAAATACATAGAGATTTTCTAAAGTATCAATCATATTTGCAATAATTGTGCTTGCATCACAACTATGTTCTAAAAATGTATTAAGCCTGTGAGCCTGACAAGGTATGAATGGAATTCGATGACCAGTCAGTTCTGACAATTTCATCTGGGTTCCATTATATCTTCCAGACATGTTGCTAGCGAAGTCATATGATTGAAAAGTTATTAACCCTGGATTCAATGTGATGTTTTCTAATATATTTATAATTTGTTTAGCTGTACCTAAACCAGTCTTATCTGTTCCTTTTGATATCTCTAAAAGTCGCTCGACAGCCTGCCCTTGACTATTCACATAACGTGTACATACTGCTAAGCGATCTTCGTGTGAGATATCAGGTGTTGTGTCAGCCGATACAGAATAAATAATTGCTTCTTTTACTTCCTTTACAATTATTTTACGTGTTTCATTAGCCAATAATTCAATGAATTCATTTTGTGACCTTGGTCCTAAGTAATGAACTTTATATGCCCGTGTAGAAGTCTCCTTAATCCAACGATCCATTAGTGGGTTATGCCTAGACAATAATTGAACTAATTGCATAAAATTGCCACCACTTTCATCACCATCACCTCGAAACGCTAACCCTTGCCGAGATAATGTTCGAGCAATATCCAATAACATAATAACAATATTCTTGTTAAAATCTTTTTCTTGCTCTAATTGTATTGCTTTTTTTCTATTGTCTCTATTTAAAATGATATCAATATGATTTGAATTAGTCATGAATAGATAGTAGTCGTTTAAAGCTGCTTTATGTGAAGTAGAAGAAAAATGTTGCTCAAGTTTTCCCAGCTTTTTAGCACCACAACTCTTCATTTTATGCCACTGATTAACACCAGTTTTTACCCATGCTGAATCAGAATACAATTTACCAGCTCCTCGTGGAAATAATGAGCAAACAAAACAGTATACAGCATCCTTCAAAATACTATATTCAATCAATGAATACTCATTAAACCATTTAGAACTAAAACTGTGCTGTTTACATTGGTTAATGTTAGGATTTACTGGATATCTAGTTAGCTTAGGCTGATGTGGACCTAGAGCTATAAGATATTGACGTTGTGAACTTGAAATTATTGGCCCACGACCACCTGGATCATGATTTATAAATTCATCAGTTATATTGTTTGACAATGAAGTTAACGAAGTACCTTCTGAAAATTGCTCCAATACAATATTTGAATTTTTTAAAAATTCTATAGATTTAGATTTTATTCTGCTAATAATCTGGACACTTTCTAATATAAATATAATTGGATTTGGTAATGTTTCAGTTTTTAGTTTGGACAAAACTGTACCAATTTCAGTTAAATCTTCAAAAATATTTGCTAACTGACCAGCACATAGCAACCAATTTACATTCATTTTATCATGGTCAACCACATTTGTAGAATCTGTTATGGGAACCGATTGAGATGATGTAAATGTTGTTTGGACCTAAAATTGAATAACTTGTATAAATAAAAATAAAATAGAACCAACTAAAACTAGACTCTAGATTCTGAAACTAGGATTTGTTTGAGTTGAACTTGACTACATTAAAAAAAAATAGATATTATAGTACATGTGGTGAAACAGACTGACTTTTAAAATGTATTTAGCGACTGTTAATTTATTGTCATATGAAAAATTATATACACAATATTTTTTGCCATGCATAATGTCCCAATAATAATACATTCATAGCATTCTAATTTCTTACCTCGTCTAATACAGATTCTATTTCTTCAGATTTAGCTTCAGTCTGACTAGGATCATGCATGGTCTGAGTTGAACTTGACTAAATTAAAAATAATAAATATTATAATAGGTACCTACTTATATAGTGAAATTGGAATAATTAATTTTTAAATATTTAATTTTGTTAAGGGCTGTATATTTAATGTCATGGTATAAATCTAGTTTAGCACCCCCTCGAATTTTCGATTTTTTTTTTTTGAAACCTATGAAGTTCGACGAGCTTAGAATGATGGTGCAAAAATAAATTTTCGGAAATGATTAGTTTTGAAGTTATAGACTTGCGAAGTTCACGATTATCCTATATCCACTCTCCAATAATATAATATTAACATGGAATTAAAAATTGGATTCAATTACGCTATATATATATCAAATATAAAAACTTTTTGGAATCATATTATGTAGTTTAATCTGTTTCGATAAATGTCGTGAAGTTTCGGTCGCACTTTCGAACGGGTTTTTGGGAGCGCCGACATGTTTCACATTTACCCGTTTACCATTATGTAACTTCTCTTCTTGCTTTTTTTTAAAATCGTCGTTAAATCTGCTGCCACATTCTAAGCACTCAACTTTAACACGTTTTCTTTTGCGTTTAATATTTGTGGCACTCATCATATAATATGACTTATCACTTATGTTTATCGTTTATGTATAAAGTATAAATATAAAGTTATACAAAATACAAAATCTATGTGCAGCGTAGGTGTATTGTGACTAGTGTAACTGTTTAGTTTATGCCGCTTATGGTACACAATGATAGTGCGTACTGCGCAATGATATTAGTTATTATATGCCAATACGGGCGATAAGGCTACAGACGGGCGATTTTACGATTTGTACACCAAATCTATTTATAACATGTACATGTTATCGAGCAGTAAGCACTTTCACGGAACGACAGTATTTCATTGTCATTTTATTATTATTTTTATTTTTACTTATCAGTTATAATGTATTAATATTAATATTACCTCAAGTTATTATATGATATTCTTATATCTACAATATTATAAATAAAGTAGAGATATTTTTTTTCATAGGAAAATACTTAAACTATTAATTTTATTGTATAATATAAATACAATTTATAGTTAAATGTTATAATAAAATACTTAAAATATTATTAAATTGGCGACTCAATGACCCATTGTGCCAACTGGGCCCAACTATAACTGTCGTGGGGGGGTGGCCCACCCCCTACACCCCCCCCATCAGGACGGCCCTGCCTGTATGTAATTAATTATAACCTAAATATAGGTACTATATGTCTATATATAGTATTACTTAACTTCTGTCTTACATTATAAAACTGTATACTTAAATTCAAGTATGAAGTTATAAAATATTTCAATAAATTATGTAGAAATACCGCCAAAGATTATGATCATTGTAATAAATTAGTTGATAAACTTAGAAAATATGGAGTTTTTTATAACAGATAATATTACATAGGTACATAAATTTATAACTAATTAAACTATTATACTCTAGTACTCTACTATTTACTTATAATAATATATTGAAATAAATAATATTAATTTAAAACAAATATTTCCACAATTATTTCATAAAAATATTTTAATAATAATCGATAAGAGTTATTGTCAACATATTTGTTTAATATGTTGTATTAAATATTGTATAAAATACATTTCGATCATGTTGACAAAATATATGTAGTAAAATATTCTCACAATAACTCTGGAAAATATTTTCAAAACATTTTTTTATGGTTATACTTTAAAATATTGACTAATACATTTTTAAAACATATAATTGCAATATTTTTTTGGCAATATTGTTAGCAACATATACATAAAATATATTAGCAATATTATCATGTTCCTATTTGCTGTCTGGGTATGTTTGGGGGATCTGTAGGTTAGGTTATAATTATAGTTAATTTCATGAATATTTTATAACACTTAATATAGGACATAGGTACTACTGTTGTTTATAAAATATATTATACGTATGGTTTATGAAAAATAAAATAAAAATATAATGTAATATGAAATAATTTATTGACTTTAATTGCTATATTTTTGTGTATAGAACAATATAGAAAATNTTTTATTAACCATCAATCCGACTGTTACACTTTTCTTGCTAAAAGGTCTGATATCGAATACTGACTTTGAAACAACAACTGGAATCATATTGTATTGCGACGTGTTCTTTTTGATATAGACGATTTCTGCTGATTATTTCTTAAAACGTATAAAAATAAATATAACAAAACATGAATCACGGATGTCATTAACATTTAGTGTGTGTATGTAATATTGGCTTTTGTTTCTACATAATTTTTTCTTTTATTACTGCTTGCTTTGACAGGTTTTGAGATAGATATACTTTCAGTTTCATGCTATTATTTAATAAAATTACAATACTATTAATATAATAATTATCAAATTATGATTTGTATTACACACACACAAACACACACACATACACACAGACATACATAACGTATATTAGGAGATCCGTAAGTAAAGCAGTAGGTTATGGGATCCATAAGAAATATTAGGTATTAGGACTTTGGACCAAATGCTAAAACTCTAAAATATTATTTTATATTTAATGTAATATTAGTTTATACAATACACTCATGATAATGTAAGGAGTTATTAAGTCTTTCTGGGATCCAGTGTGTATGGGAAGAAATAACACAGCATGTGGGATCCACAAGTATGTTCATAAGTTGTAAAAGCACTTTGTTAGATCCACAAGTATGTTTATTGATTGTATAAGCACTTTATTAGATCCATACAACGTTGCCAAACCATGCAATAATCACTAATTATACAATCAAATAGCCAGGTTAGGTTAGGTTTACCTACTGTGTACACTATCAAGACTTTTTATTTTTTTAAATAAATTGTACAGGAGAGCATAATAATTATACTAAGCAAAAACTAACTGTAACATAATTTTATGTGAAACTTATTTCTTTAAATCCTATTTAATTATATAATAATTATAATTGAGTATGTATGCAGATTGTTTTAAACTTTTGCACCCCATTCTAATTTTTTTCCATTTATAACACTGACTATATATTTTATAATCAATAATATTGATTACCTTTCAATGTTTACAACTATTTAGTAAGCTGGTAGTATTTTAGAAACAAACAATTAATTTTAACTTTTTATAATTTATTATTAACCTCAATTTAATAAAAAAAAAGTAACATCAGCTTTTATAACAATAAAAATGTTTAGTGTGAGTAATTTATGTAATGTGTACCAACTAAATAGTTAATCATCAAAAGAAAGACTTTTTCAAATAAAATACATAAAAATTGAAAATAGTAGTAAAAGATAAAATAGTTACTTATGGTTGTTGATGTTATGCATAAATGTTTTAATTTTTTTCCATGGTTTATTTATCATTATTTCAGGAAATTGTTTCTTTTCTTTCGCACTCTTCTTTTTTTGGTACTTTGTTAAGTAAAATATGTTTTTGGAAGTATTCTGTTGTCA
Source organism: Myzus persicae (assembly GCF_001856785.1). Classification (NCBI taxonomy): domain Eukaryota; kingdom Metazoa; phylum Arthropoda; class Insecta; order Hemiptera; family Aphididae; genus Myzus; species Myzus persicae. The sequence goes on along the minus strand of NW_019101232.1, from coordinate 2,927 downwards.
CTTTCTTTTCTGCCTCTGTCCAAGGCACCCTTACAAACTTCTTAGAATCTGGAAGCAAATTTTTCTTAGGAAGAGGTACTGATTTAATTTTATTAGAGATTTTTTTTTTCATTTGATCTTTTTCAACATTTTCAATTGTTTTCTTTGCATCCTGACTTTCAAGTGGTTTATCATCTTCTGATGTATGATCTTCAACATCACATACTAATGCATCAACATTTATATTAATTTCATCGAGATTTTTTCCACGAAATTCCTGACCTCACCCATTCTCCAACATCAATACAATTTGCTAACTTTAGCTACTTGGAAGGTGCTTTCTGACAACCTATAAAATTGTTTATGTACATCCTTGGAGTGGCCAAGAAATGTGGATAGATTGATAAATAATCTCTAAACTTTTCCCAATCATCTTCTATTAAGTAAAATAAGTTGAGCTAGCACGCTCTCTTCTAAATTTTAAAAGATTTTTGATTATTAGGGTTATTTTTAAGCTCTTGTATACTTACATTTTGTACATGAATTAAATGGTTTCTAAATAATTGTATGTCAGATGTTAATGGAAGAAAAGCAGGCTTGTTCCATTTTTTTTGCAATATCTCTTTAGAGGCGTTGGTTGAGACTTCATAAGACCATTGTTTTTCTATAATGAACCTCATATTTATTATTACCTTTTGCCAGTTGCGGATAGGGCTATTTTATGTTACCTGGAAATTAATTCAAGGGGGCCCCGAACGGAAGGGCCCAAAAATTTTTTACTCGCTTCGCTCGCAGTACGATTACTAATCAAATTTTGTCATTTTGTGTACACTGTTTGAGGATCTAAACAAAAATAATAGTATGCTGCAATTCTGGCAACATTTTTTATTAGGTAGAAATTAATCTATTAATTTGTTTTTTAATATTTCACTATGTGCAACCACCTTATCAATTATATCATTAGGGTTAATTTCAGTTAACATTTCTTTTTCAACATACATTAACATAAAACTTTCTAAATTTCCTTGTGACATTGAATTTCTTAAATAATTTTTAACATACTTAAGTTTTGAAAAACTACGTTCACATCCTACTTGAGTGATTGAAAACGTAAGTAATAATTTATATGCAAAATACAGACCTGGGTAAGCATTACTAAATAAATTATAATTAACTATTACGCTAAAACAACAAACAACGCAGCGCTTTTCCTTTGTTTCATCAGAATTATGAGAACATCTTTCATTATCCATATAATTTTGTTCTGTAAAGAATAAAAATGTTATAGATAAACTGAAGACATAACCAATAGACTTATAATTTAAGCATACAAACCATTATCTTCTCCATCTGAAATTAATTCAATATCTTCCTTATATTGATCACTTATACTCTTGACAAAGCTGTCCATGAGACAAATCTGGCATAAATGGTACAATCTTTAAATGGATACTTTTTAGTGAATCCTCTGGTAGAGGTTCATCAATACAAAAATTATTTGGATCCAAACAATAGAAGTCAGCATATAAATGTTTGTGCTTTTCAAAACGTTTTACAATACTTTGGATAACCGAGTCAAATATTATATTATGCACATTTACTGTATACGAATGCAATGGATCTTCGATTGGGTTATCAGTTGATTCATAAGAAAATAGCTTCGATTTTTTTCTTGGTCGAAATGATCTTATACTGTCATGGATTTGGATAGAGGTGTTTTCTACTGTTTCTAATTTATTGTTTGCCCATGTCAAAAAATTATCAGCAGCTTGCTCGATGCTGGGAAAATCACGATCAATTTTTTTCAAATAATTAAGAGTTTGAGTTACCATTTGGTGGGCAGAAACTAAGTTAACACCATAACCTTGAAGGTATTTGGATAAAGGTGTGGTTTATTAAAAATTCTTAAATATATTTGTGCTGTTAAAATTGTTTCATATTTACACAGTCCTTCCATAAAACCACTAGCCTTTAGTCGTGCTTAGAAGTCGTGTATTTTCACATATTTCTTCTAATGAAGTTATTAATTCAACAAATAAACAGTTATCGGGATTATTAAAGTAACCAAAAACTTTGGTTAATGCTGTATCTTTTGACCACCATCTCGTTTCTCCTATTGTACATATCCTTTGTCTTGTACCTTTTGAACGCCATACATCCATTCGACTATAGGATTCTTTTAGAAAAACGGCGCATCCTTTTAAAAGTCCAAATAAACTTACACCTTGTAAAATTTTGTTTGTTACATCACAAATAACAATGTGCAACACGTGAGCATAACACCAGATATGTGTTTATGTTAATGTTATATCGTTCAATTTTGTAGAAAATCCATTATACACACCTTGCATATTTGCAGCTCCATCCGATGAATTTCCAACACAGTATTTTGGATTAATACCCATTTGTTTCAAAGTATTTAATAATAAATTAACAAAATCAATGCCTTTGCTCGAGGTGCATTTAACCATTCCTATTAAGCGTTCATGTATTTTTGTACCAACTACATACCTAACGATAACTGAACATTGGTCTACAACAGTGATATCCTGTATAGTATCCAATTGAACTGAATATATTACGGCTTTTTTAAGTTCTTTGGTAATAGCAGATTTGATCAGTTGTGATACTGCATCAGTTATGTAGTTAATAGTAGTTTTAGACAAAGACTAGATTCCGGCGTTTGTCATCCCGCCTGCGGCGGAAAGACTGTGTGGGCGGTGGTGCATCTTGAGTACTTAATCAAAATACTGCGACTGCGATGCTGGGTTTTTTGATCCGGCCTGCGGCGGGAACGCGGGGTCGTCGGGTATTGTGTTTTGTCGTGTTGGCAGCACTGGTTAAGCGGTAATTTTTGAAATTGGAAGAGTGTCTAGTCGTAAGTCGGAAATTCGTATTCCGAGTTTGAGTGTCTAGCTATCAGTCATCTCGGGTGAAAGTCGATTCCC
>NW_019101231.1:0-13001 GCF_001856785.1 Myzus persicae | reverse complement strand
ACCGATACCATACAATATTGATTAGTGAAAACTTCAGCGTGTTGAACGTGACTAATAGACGTGTTCAACTATTTTATAGTTGAAGTACCTAATGAATACTATAATAATAACATAATAATAGTATGCAGCTAGCAGGTAAATGAAATAATAATGAATGATGTAAAATCCTAGAATTATTTTCGTTTAAAAATTATAATATATATATATATTTATATGGATATTATAAGAAAAATAAAACAAGTTTGGAAGTACGAATATTATATATAATAAAAATAACAACACAGCTGTGTATCACAAAAACAATAAATATATGTATAATTGTCGTGGTCGTCATCCACAAATTCCTGCGAAAAATAAACATTACTTTTATAAAAATAAACGAAAATTTAATTAGAATACAGTCTATACAAATGTATGTCTGTATATGATGAAAACAATAAATTAATGTATAACTATTGTCGTGGTCGCCGTCATCGACAATTTCCTGGGAAAAAATAAACATAACTTTTCTAAAAATATACCAAAATAAAAACCGAATACACCGTTTAAAAGTAGACATTTCACTGAATAACCACGTATTAAAATAGAAGAATTGCTCTGATAACCGAGTAAATTATAAGACCATAAAGATGCCTATACAAATTGTCGACTACCCGTCGACAGCGACCTCAGAGGCAACGCCACTGTTGTCGACTACCCGTCGACCGCGGCACTCAACGTGTTTTAAATAGTATCACTGTCAATATCATGGGAATTAGGAATATGTGGGGTAAAATCGCTATTACACTAACAAATTACGCTTGTTTTTAAATTACTACAAAATAAGATGATAGTGTACCTAATTTGACTTTCCACTAAACTTTTTTTTTAAGGCTGAAAACCTTATAAAATAGATATCCTGTATTACATATTAACTATGGACATTTTTTTTTTATGAATTTCTAACTAGGTACAAAATAATTTGCAAATTATCGTGATTTTTAAGTTTTTATACGCATATAATTTAATGAGAAAAAAGAAAAAATACTTTAAAAAATTTGATATTTTTGTCTTTCAAACTTAATTACTTATTGATATATTGGTCTTATCGAAAAAATAAGGAAGGCATGACACCTTTAAAATGTTATTCTATTCATGATGAAAATTTGGTTTCTTAGTTATAACTGTAGCCTTCTCGGTTCTCTCCGATAAATTAAATTAAACTTTTGAATTTTTCATGTTAGAAAAAATTGAGTAATTCTTTACTTGAAGGGTTAACATCAAATCCTAAATATTGTATAAATAAAATCAATATGAAAAATATATACACCCTTAATCCAACTCTTACTCCACTGCGTCATTGGTGAGTGGTGACTACATATTAGATACTTCGTACATTTACCCAAATATATACCTACACTTTAAACCTCAAAATCGATTTATCTTGCTACCTTCGTTTTACAATGAATAGTGGAGATGTAAGTACCTATTGATATTAAGTAATATAACCGTAGTTTTGTTGTTAGGCCGTCCTAATGTACAATCGAATGCACCCCGCAGTCCTTACAAAAATAATGTTTATTGTATACTTTAATATAAAGACAACAATAATATGAAATACAACTGCCAATAGGTGTACATTATTTCACATTCTGTATGGAAAAAAATAACAAATGAATACCAAACCATAAGTTTTTAAATATTCTTTTACATTTTGATGCGTCTAGACGAATGTAATAAAATAGAATTAAGAGACGCCAAGCTTGGGGGTGCTATCATGAAATTGATCAGAATGGATATAGACACGAAGGGCGTAATAGCTTACAAAAAACTGTTTACTAATTATTGCCCAACTACTAAATATATAAGTACCATACAAGTGCGGTAGCATATAAATTTGTTGCTTGCAACGTCAATGTAGTAATGTGCGTTGAATATAGCGTTGCACTGCGCCAACACAGTGCATCATGTGATTGGTGTAAGATGTTGACTGAATGACGAGGATGCGTACAATGCGCAGAAAATGACAGGTTGTTGTTTGAGCGTTGTGTAAATAAAGCTGGGTGATTGTCTTATCCTCACTTAATTATTGTTTTGTCACGTTAGAATTAGAATTGATTGTTCAAGTTTGAAACGTGAATCGTGCAGCATTTCTGTCGTGTTTTTCAATATTGTTGTAAGTTATTAGTGCATTATTTGCACAAACGGATTGTTTTGTTAGGCCGTGCTATGGTGCTATTGTTATTTTATCTTCGTATAATATTTTAACAATGATATTTTATTGCTGAAGTGAATATGTTGTATTGTTGAACACGTGTTGTACTAGTGTGCTTTGTATGCATTTGGCGATGCATGAAATTTGTAGGGTGTGTATAATATCATATTCGATTAGTATGACTATGGGTGAAATGTTTTACATAATATTTGTTATTCATTTTGTTAGTTAATGTGCGTTACAGTATATAATATTTAGTCCATGTATGTAGGCTGTTTGTGTTAGGAATGTGGAATGTGCACTGATTGCTATTTGCTTTACATTATTATAGTGTATCTGTTGAATAGTCTCTTCTTTGTCGTATTTCCAAATATGAACATAATTTTAGTTTGAACGCCTAGGCATTTTAGTGGCTTCCTATGGCCTTGTGTTGCTTTTGTATTTTAATGATGATGTCTTTGTTAAGGAATGTTGGTTGCTTTATATTTTTTTAAACGTAATATATTTTTATTGCGTTGGTTTTTTCATTCCCAAATATTCCGGTATATTAGTTTTATAAATTTATTTAAGTATCTATAGAGCGTATTATTCATATACTATATAAACAATATTTATAAATAAAAATGCTATTAAGTACCTTTTTAATATTTCATACTGTATAGTGTATAGTGATGGTATTGATCAATAGTATTGCTTTGTTGTTTTGAAACTAAAGATAAGAAAATGGCCACGAATAGTCGGGTTCTAACAATCATTTTTCCCTAATCAGATACCTGCATTTTATCAAAGATTCTATGGACAAATTCATTGTTATATCCCGACAGTACCGATGCTGTTATTTTCCCTCGCAGTCAACCACAACCCTCTTTGAATAAATCTATATTTGAGGTCAGATAAAATCTCAATACAATATAATATAATATTTAATATAATGTAATAATGATCCTCATCGTACATAGTTCGAATTTAAAAAACTCTATGGTAGATATTTCTCCAATCTCGTCGAACGTACCTATACTTCATCTGTCGGACAACGCCAGACAACTCTGGCCTACGTCAACAGTACATATTTCACCAACTAACCCATAATTATATTTGGGGCGTTTGAAACAATGGCCATTTGAACTCTTCAATAATCATTTTTATAAACTATAATTCGAACTTCTGTGATAATTTTATAATTTATGTTTCGAATTTTGATGATAATTTTTATAAGCTTTGTCTATATGATTATTTTTTATTTCGGTAATCTATTTTATAATGTAAGTCCAGCAGACGCCTACTCCTAGCAGATCATATTAATCCATTTTCCTTATTTTCGCCCATATACCTTTATTTATACACACATTATGCAACTGAATAGACAACTATAGTATCTATAACAGTGGCGGCCGGTGCTAAGATGCTATGGTGTGACCGTACTCCCTAAGGACATTTTAAAATAAATTTGTATTCTCAATTATACTTCTTAAAGTAACTAAATAAGAATCATGATGGTTCTTTTGAAATAATTTAAATGATTCAGAATTGTTTTGTAAAATAATAATATTTGAAGAAAAATATCATTGTAATCCTCCAATTATTTCAAGTCAATGAGAAAAATCTAACAATTAAAACAAAAGCTGATAGACCAACAGTCTATAGGCTGTAACAGTGATGTAACGCGGGTCACGTGACTCTCGTGTATACTGCGTATACTGTAAGGTGCGGCGGCCCGAGGCGCACATAAATTTGTGTTAGGTATACTGGTTATATTACCATACAGTGGAACCGATAAGTTGAAAACCTTGAAAAAAATTCCAAAAATGTATTATTATGATTATATCGGGATGGTCCGTGGCGGCAGCGGCAGGATTACGCTGTGTCCTAGGTGAATCCGACAAATGCGATAATCGTTATACGACGCGACCGATGCGAATCGCGTTGCCGTCCGTCAATGCGATTGTCGCGGTGGTGTCCAATGTAAATACGACGAATACGATAATATTGCAGGGGATCGCAATACTAGTGGCATATGCAGCAGTGCAGTAACGCCAAACGGTCGTTTCCTAATATACTAAAGTTCTAAAATCCTAAAGTTGTATTATTAATATATATACATTATACCTATCACATATACAGACTACAGTGTTGGTTAAATATGTCTCTGCCATTAAGTTTATTAAATAAAATGGTTCTAACTGAAAATACAGCACTTAAGTATTTATTATATAAAAGGTATGTAATAAATTGTAATAAAAATGTATAGTAGGTAAATGTGAAATTATAAACATTTATATTATGTTCAGGTATAAAAAAATGAAAAGATCGTTTCATACCAATTCAGACATTTTAAAAGATCGTTTAGTTTTTGGAGAGTTTTACCATTTATATAATTAACTCCGGAATAATGACGTTTTGTTTCGATCGTATACCAGGATGACCGTTGAAACATTTGACTACTTAGTAGAAATGATAAGACCAGAATTTGACCTTAAATATACAAATTTTCAAGATCCTATACCAATCGAAGAAAGATTAGTTGTAAGTGTAACGATCAGGTAAGTAAATAATGCCATTTTTAATTTAATTACAAGTTTATTAACCTATATATTAAAAAAACAAAAACTTAATATAGGTATATAATAGGAATAGTTAATAAAAAATATGATTGTCAAATATGTAAAGTTAAACAAATAATAATAATTCAGTGTACCTTCACTGAGAATTATAATAATAATAAAACAAATTCTTAAAAAAATACTTTTCCCTTCAATTACAAAAAAAAAAAAAATAAAAAGGTAGGTTTGTAGGTATTTGCAGATGACTTCTCTACTTTTTAAAATAAAATGTAACAAATGTAAATTGAATTTTTATTGAACATTAGATGAATGAATGTAATGATAACCTGGTTCTTGTGAAGTATATTGCTGAGCGTTGTATGATGAAACTGATAGTTGAGGATCTGGAGTAGATTCTGCGATGTATGGTGGTATATTTGAAACATTTAATGCCTGTTCTCGGATCGGATATAGTTCTTCTATTAAAATATTTTGAAACTTATTTCTAACTCGAAGCTTTTGGATTGGATCTAATTTTTTAAAATATGGAATTAGAGACTGAAAAAATGACATATCTTCGTCGATTTCTGAAGTGGTTACATTATTGTTATAAGACTGCTTTAAAAATGCCACTTTTTGACTCTCAATGTTCACTGTTCAGTAAATCTTCTAAATATTTATCTTCATTTTTTTTTTTCTTGCGAGGTTGTGTGTGATCAGAATTGCTAGATAAGTTTGTTGTTGACATTGATATTGATGGTGTACTGCATGATTCAAATGTTGGAATACATTCAATTCTTTGCCTAGTTTCTGTTTCAGTTTCCGACACATTAAATATATTCATAGTATTTGAGTCATCGTTATCAATATGGTCTATATCATTATCATGGTCACCATCAGTGTCAGGACATTCTTGAAGTGTATCTTCTTCGTCTGAAATATTACCATCTGAAATTCTCGGATTAGTTGTGTCTTTTAAAAACATCATCAATTTATAATGGGACCATTTTCCTAAATACACCTCAGCGCCTTCTTGTGAATCTCCGGAACGACTTTTTTTTAACTTTTTTCTTTTCCCTCAAAAATGTGTCCCGTAAACCTCTCCATTTTTTTTTCACGTCTTCCTCTAAAATTTAAATTATTTATAAAATTAATAAACTAACGCGAAGTAAAAGCAATGAAAAAAAAGGCGGGTAAGTGGATGTCGCTCAGCTGTTCAGTAGGTTACAAGTGGGTCACTGTAATGAATGGTGTTAAATTTAAATTCAATGATTGAATAACTGACTCTGAGCGAAAACGGGCAGTCAGCCTATTATATTACTAACTATATTGGATGATATGAATAAAATAATTTATATATAATAACCTACTAATGTTGAACCATATTTTAAATTTTCAATCCTTAAATCCTATAAAAAGTTATGAGTTTATGACCTATATTTAGGTGGGTAACCCTGGCACCCTAATGTTCGAATTTTTTATTATTTTTTTTAACCATTAACTATAATATAATTAATTGAAAAAAAAAAATGTTTAAAAAATGCATTATTTAGTTATACTTTATCTGAAGTGACGTATTTAGGCATACCAGCGGAAAAATTGATTTTTCCTTGTGGAAATATTTAGGTACAAATTCTTAAATTGTTGGTACAAATTGGTACAAATTATATTACAATATATTAATGGTTAGAAAAATATTTTTATATTTTTACTGAATAATATTATCAATTTAAATTTAATTTGTTGGTCCTCTTCGTCACTGTATCATAATATCATAGCATTGTAAATAAAATGTATATTACGAATTCTTTTGAAAAATAGGGGCTGCATCACGGACACAAAAAAAAAATAAAAACACACATCATTGTAAAGTCAATATTATATTCATCGTTTCGCTCAGAATCTAAAATTGAATAAAATTATTTTTAATAAATATAAATAAGATGTTTGCAAATGCAATAATAAAATATAAAATATATATACCTACATATTGATTATTTCAAACTTTATTTTCTATATGTGTAGTTTTTTACTTTATATGAATTAATTAATTAATTAAAGTTTAATTAATAGCTAATTAATTCTAATTAAAACAGAATTTTTATTTTTATTTGAAACCTTGAAACTGTACATTAATAATGTCCTGGTTTAAAATGTATCGGATCATTAAAATATTATTAAAAATAAAGGTATTCTAAAAAATAATACTTATTTTATTATTTTTATGTAGATACTTGGCCACAGGATTAGCATTTCGACAGTTAGCGCTAACATTTCGAATTTCAAAGACTGCTGTATCAAATATAGTCATCGAAGTATGTATCGCTATTTGGAATGCATTAAAAAAAAAACATATGCCTACTCCTACAGTTGATGATTTTAAAAGTGTCGCTAATGAATTTTTCACACAATGGAATTTTCCAAATTGCGTTGGAAGTGTTGACGGGAAACATATTAGAATAAAATGCCCTCACAATTCTGGTAGTATGTTTTATAATTACAAACAGTATTTTTCAATTGTTTTAATGGCTGTCGCCGACGCCAATTCTAAATTTTTAATGATCGACGTTGGTTCATTCGGCAAAGATAGTGATGGCAGTGTTTTGTGTAATACATCGTTTTATAAACGTCTTGAAAATGGTACTCTTAAGCTACCGAGTCCATGTAATTTACCGAATTCAAATCAAAAAGTTCCATATGTATTTATTGGAGACGAAGCTTTTCCGTTGAGAAATAATATTATGAGACCGTTTCCAAGAAAGCAGTTGGACGACCACAAATCATATTATAATTATCGACTTTCAAGAGCAAGGATGACGGTCGAATGTGCTTTTGGTATTGCATCTTCGAAATTTAGAATTCTTCTTAAAGCAATAGAAACTAAAGTCGAAAATGCAGATCACATCGTTAAAGCCATTTGCATATTACACAATGTGATAATTGATAAAGAGAAAGAAATATCGTCATGTCAAAATCACCTGTCAGACTATTTGAATAAAAATGTACGTGAAAAAAATAATGCTATGTTGGGACTTCATGGGGGTAGAATGTAGATCCAATAACCGTGCTTCGCGTTCTGCAATTGATGTAAGAAACACGTTTGTAGATTTTTTTAAAATGAATAAATTAGCGTAAAAATAAGTGTTTATAATAATTGCAAGGTATGTAACTTATTATTTAAATAATTAGTTTATTTTATTATTATGTAAGTAGAATTTTGCATAGAATTTCTATCAATTTCGTCATATCTTATGTTAAAGTTTTGATTGATAAGTATTTTATACTTAAGATTATTTTTCCTAAACAAATATAATATTAGTATAAGTTAATTGTACTTTTTATTTTATATATTCTAGCCTCTATGTCTTTGTATCTAAGTATTTAATATAATGTGGTCAATCAAATAAGTATATTAAAATATACAATACGTACTTGTCATTTTTGTTATTTTAGCTACTTCATCCCATGCCTTGTCAGAAACTACCCTGTCTTTATATTTTTTGTCCCATTTATTCCATAGAACTTTTCTTTTTTGTACTTCTGAAATTAATAACTCCATGGATACGAATGAATCGCACGACGCAACGACCAAAAACAAACTATTTTGTTTTTCAATTCGTACGACTAAACGCATACGAAAAATCGGACGCATCGGTCGTATTTGTCGTGTCACGTAGGCCACTTCCGTTTGTTTGGGTTATTTTGTTTATTTTAAGAATCGCATCGGTCGCGTCGTATAACGATTATCGCATTTGTCGGATTCACCTAGGACACAGCGTAAGGATAATGGGCATATCCTCACGGGACACCCAGTGTAGTGAACTGTAGGTACCTATATTAATAAAATATATTAGGACTTAACATAACATAGAATTTTAGAAAAAAGTTCGTTTTGCCGCAGTTGACAATGTGCACATACAGGCATATCTCCTTAGGCAACTTATAATAATGATCTTACATCTGTTTAAAAAACATGTCTCGTTTCATTTGCAAACTTATTTTATTTACTCAGATGATGAATTTAACTAGAATCTAGGTTATTGATAATACCATACGTGGAAAATTATATTATCAACATGTTACGAAAAAGTCCATAATTTACGGCTTTTTCTTTTGAATAACAATCAAATAAAAAATTAATTCAATTAAAAATCATTGTTTAACCCATGAATAACCAATTATACAAAATTTAAACTTCAGACGCTCATAGAAAAACATTTTAAGGTGTTTTTTTAAATTTCAATATTTTAAGCTTATGAGGAACTTTATATTATATATTTACGCCTTAGGTAACATAAGTATGAATATAAAACAAGTAATGTATGTTCAACTATTGGTATGAAAAAGTTTCTAATCATTACGATTTTGATTAGAATCGTCAATATTCTAACTTTGAAGCAGGCTTATTAAAAAAAAATTTGACAATGAGTTTTTGAATTGGTGGAACTCAACATTTAATTTCACAAGGGGTGAAAATATTTTGAAAAGTAGTCAATAAATTATTCATCGTAACCGCTCGCAAAATCAATGTTTGTATGAAAAGATAACCATTATATGAAACTGAAACGGATTTTTTAGACTTCTTTGAAATTTGAAAATATTTCTCAAAAATGAAACTTTTTCATTAAATGTTCACCCCAATTAACTTCCCGTAATTTCTTCACAATGTGGTCGTTACCTTTTTAATTTAATACACCATCTATAGGAAACATCACGTTTAATTAGATCTATCATTGTTATTTTAAGTACATTTTAATTATTTATAACTTATAAAATATCATAGGTACAAGATTGTATGAACATAAATGTGAGGTATTTTTACCTAAAATTTACTTAGATATTATGCATAGCGTATTAATAATTAGTCATTAATGTATAACTTATTTATGTTGACTGTTAGACTATTCACTCGCTGGTAAAATACATAGGGAGATGGCTGAAGAAGTTAAAATGAATTAACAATTGATAGAATATTAGGTACTTAGTTACGTACGTTGTATATTAATTTATTTTTCTTCTCTTATATTGTGTTGTATTCAGAATTACCGTCTGTTATCTGCCAATCCGTTCCTACACCTGAGTAATAAACTTATAAAATTTCATATACGATCCTTAACAAGAGAATGCTTTAATTTCACGTAATGTTTTTTGTTAAAGACATTCACATTTAACAAAATATTTCATTTCCCGAAAAAGAATATTTTTAGGATATTTTCATTTATCAATACGGAAACTTGAATGAATATTTTAGTATTAAGTTACTAAACTATACAGGATAATCCATTTAAGAGGGTACACTAATTATCTTGAAAAGTATTAACGTTTTTTGATTTTTTTTTTAAAAATTTTAGATGTACCTATGCTTTTCTAAAACTGGACAATGTTTTAATTTTTTTCACACTTGAAGTTATTGGTGAAACTGATATCAACTTTTTATTTTTAAATGGGAACATATGATAAAAAGGTCGAAAAATAATAAAACCATTTTATTTATGAATATTAACGGTTTAATTTTAATTTTTTGTTATGTAGTTTGCGAGATACAGTTCCTCGAAGTTTGGTGGTTTAAAGTGTTGATAAAAGTAATTATTCATTTGTAAATACTAGGAACAATAAGTGATGAATTCGATACCGTTGAACCCAAGGTAACAATTAATAAGTGAGAACTATTGTACTTTGAATCAAAATCATTTATAGATTAGGTATCAACTAATTAGACATACCAGATATCAAAAACAATTTTAACAATATTAATAATTTATGTACTTTCTACCTGATTAATTGTATATTCTATTAGATATTATACCTAAAAACTAATTACTAATTAGTAATTTTACCATTTAACCTACGTTTTATTATCGCATGAGACCTCTCCACTCGACCAAAGTATCCCATCGTGACAACGTAACACACCAACCAAATTACTATTATCTATGATCTCGGTCTTATAAGATGCAAGGATTGATTAAAATTAATATAATAATATTGTTTAAAATATTATAATAAATGATAATGGCATAGAAGATTACCTACTTTTAAAACAAACACGAAGCTCCCGGGTTTAATGACCTCGGACATGCCTTGCGACATGACCTCCGTCTACAACTACGGACCTTCTATTAGCACTAAGTGCTAGTCAAGAGCCGTAGAGGGTTACGACCGCCAACCGACGGTCCGCCCCACACTCTCGTATGGCCAGAGGACCGCCGGGTACTGACGACCGCACGTCGTCTAAGGACCACGAGCACCGGGCGCGCTCAGAGGAATTCTCCGGCGAGCCCGTACCATCCGACTAGGGCATACAGGTGCCTTTAGCCACCTTGGTGGGGTCGCAATCTATCCAGGTTGCTTTCCGTTTTTGGTCACGGACAACCTTCGCTGTATATAGCTCCCGCGATAAGCTGGGTGGGCGCTAAGGAGGAGCCTTGCTTCCTCGCCCGGCTGTCACCGAGCGATTCCACCTGGCTCCGTCACTCGGCAGCTTTCCCCTGACCAAGCGTACGGTCTTTAACCACATAGTATGCTCCAGCAACTGCCACTTCGAAATAAATACGCCGTCGAACGCGGGCAGTGTCCGCACGCGAATCGACGTGTGAGGGCTCGGTGTCAATTTCTCAACACCGAGGGGCTCCCTCACATCCCGAAGCACCATTCTCACCTCCCGTTAGGTAAGGTACATCAATGGTGGGATGCTCGGACGAAGCTTCGTCGGCGTCTTGCCTCAGCTTATAATCCTCCCGAGATTTGGGCCGTGTACCACAGGCTCACGGTGGGCCCGGCCACGCCTCCAGAGGCGTCACCAGGTGGCTAAGCCCAGTGACCGACCTGCTCTTCGTGAGGTCGCGGTCAGAACCTCGCAACGCCCTAGTCCCCTAGGGTTTCGGTGCGTCCGCGCCCCGGGCGCCGGCCCCGACTGGCCTGTTCCCTTTTAGTCGCCTCGTACGACAAGCAGGGAATATTGAGGTAGTATTCTCCAAGGCCCCCACCCCAGGGCCTTTTAAAACAAACAGACAGCTGGCATGAAGGTCAAAGCACATCTGAATATGGGCTCTCCTATATAGGCCTACCTTCTACTTCTCCTAGAACTCTCGATACGAGTATCATTCCCACACGTAATATGAGTGGCCGAAAATCTACTACCTACGCTGTGTTCAAGATTACTATTACAAGTGTAATAACGAATATATTAATCATATGCGTTATTTTGTATTATTACTATGTTATACTCTCATTGTGCCCGTGGGTATTTTATATGTTCCCATTACTTTTAATGTTTCCACGAAACAATAAGCTCGAGTCATTATATTAACCCTCCTATAACTTTATTATTCAACACGCCACTTCCCTCATACATGGTTATCACCTGTGCCTAGCCTATAATCCTTACGGTAAGATGGTTACACGGGGATGACATGTTAACTATCTCTAACAAGATCTAATACCTGATGCCAGTCTGTAGCAACACCTACTGCCTGTATATTATAACGTAGTTGTTCACGCTCACAAGCTATTAGCTATGATCAGCTGTAGTTATCAGTATTATTCGGCTGTTATTATGTAATTTTATTTAAGCATTTTTGGTAACTAAATTTATTATCTATGGTGCAGTCATTGTATCAATGCCACCAAATGTACAATGATCTTTTGTTTTTATATGATTGTGTGCACGGCACTGGATATCGTTTCTAAGTTCATATTATTATTTTGTATTCGGTATGGTCTGTTGTACCATTTTTCTTTTTTTTTCTTTTCGGTGCTCTCGAAGCAACAAGTTGTGTTCTGATTTTCAATATTTTTCCTCGGTCTTGGCTCTTTAGCTGTATAATTCCGTTGTGCTTCATCATCAACACGTGGTTGTTCTTCATTCGGTGAACGAAGTTTTTTTTGATTTCCTCTGGTTGTTTTTCATATTGGTATGTATCGTTCGGTCGCCTTCTGCTGCGGTCATTAAACATTATTATATTTGCAGGAGGTTCTTTTTTATATTGTTCATCGTTGGTGATCAACCAGTGGTTTTTTGTTCTTTGTATGATTTGGCTGTTCTTTACTGTTTGCTGCCTTTGTATTCTTTGATCATTCGTTATATGTTTAGCGGTGCCATGTGAGTGTGCCAGATCAATTTGTTATTTTTTATTGTAAATCAAAATTATTGTATACGGATCTGGGCACCACATGTCACCATAATCATATCAAGGTACGTGGTGCACCACATAGTTTTATATTATATCATTGTTACACCTTTGCTAGTTATATCTATATTATATTAT
>NW_019101230.1:0-13012 GCF_001856785.1 Myzus persicae | reverse complement strand
ATATATTATTCTATATTTATATTCAAATTGCAAACGTTATTATATTGTCAATATATAGATACTGCAACACTCGCCTACAACAGGTGGATTATCCGTTTATACATTTGACGGTTTTCGGAATATAATTATTAGAATTTTCGTCGCGAATAGTGGAAAACGTTTACACGGGGCAGCAGTGGTGCGGAAAACAAAATTATTATGACGTTTTTAGCCATTTATGCGAGTGCTAGATGTGATAAACGTTTACATTTTTTTCGTTAACCAACGAGTAAATAAATAAGTCTGCAGATAAAAGCCTAAGGCAAACTTACACGCCGCCTGTTATTGTCATTGATAATGGCTTTTAGCGAATTTACGACCGCCTAAACAAGAGCGCACCGACCCTTTGGCGTACATAAAAAAGCTCGTGGCACATTTGGAAACCATTCAAAATGTTTTTTTTTTTTTTTTTTGAAATCCCCATTTGCACCGGGAAAAATAACTTTAGGCGTGTATCGATATACAGAACAAAAAAGGTAATAAAACGGACTGCGTATTTTTTTTTTTCAGAAAAATTGCGGATGATTTTTTTCGCAACCAACAATTACGCTGGCGATAGGTCGAAAGCAAAACCAGTTATAGACCCACGTATGATATATATGTACATGATGCCTTATGCACGCTATAATACTCCCATCGCGAATGACTAGTGTGTAACTGAAAAAAACCTTTAACATCACTAAAAGACATTTTCTTGGGAGCCAAATCGTAAAATTATTTTACGATCTACGCGAGGAGAAAAAAGTGTTTCAAACAGTTAATCATATGCATAACAGTGTGTATACTTACAGAGATGTTAACGACTTCAGACCCTGGAAGGCGTCCACCGATATTTTTGTTATCTGGTTTTTGCTGAGGTCACTGTAAATACATATTAATGTGTTATTAATAAGTAAAGTAAATAGTTACCTATCTGTTTAATTGAAATGAAAAAAAAAATAAAAAACGATTCTTCCGTTAATGTATTATACATATGGATAACGTTAATATTATGGTCACGTTGCAAAGTTTATTTTTATATGATTGGCCCACAAAGAACGGCGAAGAGACGCACAATTTAGAGAACATTACGTTTAGTCAAATGCGAAGCACGCAGTCATGTCAAGACCAATTACACTTGTTGCGATGAATAAATTATAGGTACAGTGCGAATCGATATTATATTTACGGGCGGAAAAAATATAATTTATACATATTTCGTCAACGACTAAATTTCAATTCGTATTAACCGGTTGTTCACCGACATTCGTGAGCAAATAGAAATGCTAAAATATATGCGTCGGTTGTAGATTATTATTATTATTATTATTATTATTTTACATTTGATTGAAAACGATTTTATTATTGTAGTTCACACGTAAGTACACGGCAAAACTACCATCGTCATTCGATTTTGTTGTGTGTTTTTACAATTATGGTACACGCGTATATGATATAGAATTTTTTTTAATTATGTTGTGTTAAACAATTATAACTGTAGTTGTATTTGTACTTACATTCTTCGCAGACGTTTGTATTTAACGAACGCTTTGGGGAGGATTTCGGTGATTTGATTTTGTTCCAGTCTCCTGCGAAAAGTGATAAACCGAGGTAAATATAAAAACAATTTATATCATCATTTCACCGCATACACATAACATTGGTATAAATGGTATAATAATATGATGTATGATGGTCGACGAGCGCGGGGTAAAGTGGAACAGACAAGTCAGTTGTTTGGAAATTTATCGGTTATTACCTATACACCGTCTCTCAGAAACAAAATATTATGTCCTAAGTTATTCGGTTTTCGTATACTTTTTCTTATATTCATTCATCTGTAAAGAATGAAAAGGTCATAGTTGAGTACTTAACTGCAGGGAAATGAGACGTTTTATTCGTTTCCTGAAAAGTGAGCATTTTGACTTATTCCATTTTACCCGTACACCATCTAAATAATTTAATATAATATTATGTAGGTATGACGAATTTTTTGATAAAAAACGCTGATTTGGCTAATGGGTGGGTGTAACAGTTGGCGGGGTGGGTTACGGAGGATATAATATAATAGTCATGCTTACAGTTCTACGATGTCCTCCGGCAATTTGGTTGGCACCTTGGTCAACGACTTCTCCCTGCAATTCACGATGCCCCCCTCTTCACACGAACACGGATGCGGGCACGAGGACTTTTGGTCTTCGATGCCAGGACCACATTCCACCGTTTCCCCGTCGAAATCGCCGTCTGCGAGGAGTTAAAATACAATCGTAAATTACGCTGTATTAGCCAAAGTGTCACAATAGCCTTATAAGTCTAATGAGACCCTGTAGACTATAGATACCTACTATTATTATATAATTATTGTTGGCCACAGTACATTATACCTTTATATATATATATATTAGGTATAGCTATATACACGTAATCAACCGAATGCGTATAATGATATGTACAAGCGTTTGATTGCATTACTCTATATGGCGCGGAGCATAATAAAACTATATTATAATCATTACTCGTGGTCCTAATGTGCAGTTGTATAGATCTAATGAATACGATAAATTGTTTGTTAAATTTTCTGATTCAAAAATATACATTTAAAATATCAGGTTTTTATGTGAATAATGATTTAACAATAACTAACAATTTAACATTGACGAAAAAAAATTATCGAATTTGCACATTTAATTGTGATTTAATTTCAAATTTAAATGTACCTACCGTAATAAAAAGGTAAATGGTACGAATAAATTCAATGTATCGTGTTTAAAAGCTATTTTTTTGTCCATTCAAACAATTGTAGAAAATGTTTGCACTTTATTATAATTATGAATTATGAATGTAAATATATTAAAAATTATAATATAGTTTATGTTCAAATATATTAATTTTCATTTTGTTTGAAAATTGTAGCCATAAAAATAATTGTCAAGTACCTAATTGACTTTCATATACACATAGGAAAATAATTGTTTTTGTAGTAATTTTCAACGTACTTTTTAATTAAAAATATTTATATTTTCACTGATGAAAATAATTTACTTAAAATTTAGACGTTATTCACACCACCTTCTCACTGGATGTGGGAGATAAAATATCCGGTTTTAAAATATCGACGGCGGAAATTACATCAAATATTTAATATCCAGTGAATAAATGTCTTATAAGTTATAACTGCAGGAAAATTATTTAAAATATTTATTTTGTATTCTTTAGTCGGAATTAAACAATATTATAAATATATTATGCAGATTTAAAGGTAAACAAAGCCAAAAAGTACCATCGATTTCATAGGCTGAAACCGACTATCGACTCATAACATAATCATATTATACAATATGCTGCACGCATACCTATCATAATTAATTGTGACTTTAAAGTTTTATTTTTGCGTATCTGATAAATCGTAAAAAAATCGCTAAGATTGTATTATAACCTTGCCATTATTAAAAATGTGTTGGTCATGTTTCATTATATTATCATTATTATTATTATTATTATGACATAAAATACTATTAATTATTGTCGTGCGCATTGTATAATTACCGCACTGCATGTGGTGTTTGTGCATATCGGCCAGTGGCAGACCAGCCATGTTCGACGGCCCGTGGCAGTGGGTCGACGATCCGAGTCTAGGAATCCTAGGTAACCATTGTTGGTACAACCATTCGAGCTTTCAGTCGCACTGGAACTTGTTGTCGGACAGCCGGATGTTTCGCAGGCGGTAAAGGTCGGAAAACAGCCCCGACGGCAGCGTGGTCAGGTTGTTGTTGTTGAGAGTTCTGTGGAAATTAACAAACACACACACACACACACATGTATAAGTATAATTGGCGTTGTTTTCGTTTTTAATTCCGCCCTGAACGTTTTAATGCTTACAGTATTTCCAGGTCTTTGAGTCCTTTGATGGCGTGTTCGTCAATGCACAGGAGACGGTTGTTGTCCATTAGCCTGTGAACGAACGAATGGGCGATATTATGTATTATGAACTTTTTTTTTTTCTCCGTTTCTTTCACAATTAATCGTCAACCGTGAAAAATAATACCATTATTCGCGACGTTATTGAAACCGAACAGTGCGAACGAGACAGAGGACGAGGAAGTGCAGGCGGGTAGGAAATATAACGAAGAATAATGTATCGGAAAGTTTTGTCCCTCCGTCGCGACGAAGACGACGGGGAGGGATAGCCAGGCGGTGGGACATTTGAATTTTCTTTTTATTCTTTGCAGACATTTTCATTGTGGTCGATTAAAAAATATGAATGAAATACTCTGCGCTCCGACGAACGAAAGCGATTTCACAATGCAAAAGAATGAAGTCGACGACGGAAAGTTTTTTTAAAAGGGGGAAAAAATTAACTCATAAATTGAAATTAAGCCCCCGCGTTTAGTCAATAAGTTTCAATATTATGTACCTGTTGGGGATCGTTGGAAAATTTTTATTTTTATTTCTGTTTGTTTTGTTTAAATACTTACAAAGTTCTTAAGGCTTGAGCACCCTTCAACATGCTCTTCCCGACGAACAGCAACCGATTATGGCTCAGATCACTGTAAACATAAAAACACCGTCATAAGTATACGCAACATAATACATACGGCTTATTGTGTACGAGTCATATCGAAGTATTAAAATATAAACGCTGATAAAGGAGGGCGAAGGACGTTGGAGTCTCGCTTTTTCATAAAATGCGGCGTGCAATGGGAATGATATACATATTATATAGACACTTGCTCATAATATGCACGTTGGTGTGCTAAAATAGCGTTTGATTATTATTTTCATTTTTGTTTTATTCATTAAAGTCTCAACATTTACCAGAAAAAAAATTACACCGTGGCAACAGTCGAATTTACATTGGTAGTCGCTTGTTGTAGCGCCTAATGGATTTTGATGTTTATTTCAAATAGAATAAATAAGAGTGGTGTAAAAATTGACTATCATGTTTTTTTTATTTTTATTCACTGTGAATTGTATTTTTACTTCTGTCTCGGGTTCGAGAGGGAAAAAAGGGAAAAGTCTCCATTTTCCCGTTAAATTGATTAGGTTTTTCGTTCGTTCCATTAGTTGTCGCCGAAGGGCATCTCCGGGGACTGTTCCTGCTCTGCTCCGCTCCCGAGGTTTACCGGTAATTAACTTTACATCACTAAAGTCTCAGGATTTTCGAAGAGCTGGGGATATATATATATATATTTATGTATTTTTTTTTTCGTTTTACAGGAGTAATAAAACGAACATTATTCAAACCTGGATGAAAGCGGTTCCGGAGGGTGTAAAATTATGAAAAATGAAAACCCATAATGTAACCGCACAATGAGAGTGGTATACAACACGACGTAACAATACATACAAATAAATTTGTTTTATTAATTAAATTTAATATTTATGGTTTATGTTACCGCAATTGTTCCGAATGTCTTTACATCAAAACCGTTATGCAAGACTGAAATATAACTAAATAATTGAATTCCAACAACATTCGTGAATTTGATTTATTCCGGTTGAAATATTAATAATACCCTATCCCCTCGCCCCCCCACAAACAGCGATATACTTTAAATGAAAATCCGCACTTCAGCGAGTGCGCCTATACAATAATAATAATAATAATAATATGAACCGTCATTAAAACGGTGTCGACTGTGACGATAAATACTGAAACGTACACGTCAACGGTTCTTATATGAAAAAACGTCACACATCCATATTAAACATTATACAGCATACAGTCGGGAAAATCAGATCTTGGAATATATTGCAGCCGTGTCTAGTGCACAGATGTCTGTTGAATCTCTTCAACACATTTTACGGTTGACGCGTTAATGTTGTATATATTATTATATACTTTTGAGTTTTCGTGAAAACTAAAAACCAACCTCGTCGATACGTCGGCAAAATTCAATACCGTAAAATGTACCACGAAACGGCAAGATTGTTTCAAACCGTAAATCTAACACACACACACACACACACACACACACACACACACACATATATATATATATATATATATGCACACGTCTCGGTGCGGTTGTGGTGCAGCTGTTGGAAGTACATTACAATATTGTATACCTGTACGACACACTGCAGTGCTTTTGAGGACCGAAACTTTCGAGTGTCAAAAACAGAGCGAAAATAAAAGAGATATTTTAAAAATCGTATACGATTAGGACGAAACGTACCTATATGCGCATGTATACAATATTATATAAAACGTAAAAAGGAGCTGCGCGAAACCGGAAATTTTAATTGCTTCGTAGCGAACGGGCGCTCGTCGACTTTGTATTCTCCGGCGGTGCTGGATTATTAATTACATTTCAACTAAGGTACACCCACCCACGCACGCCACACAAAACGCACTGCGGAAATGCCACGGAGGCGGATATTATTATGACTATATAGTATGAAATAAAAAATAAATATAATTTCAAAAATCTTCGACGCGAAACGCCTTATACCGATGTATGTGATATATTATGTATATATATATATATATTATATAAGTACGTCGACGACGTACTGACCATCCGCGGATCGTCTTCAGATCGCGAGGCAACACATTGTTGCACGATGCCTAGGTTAGGTACCTATGTGTACAGAGTGATTCACTAACCACGCCAACCCCCATTTTTCCCGTTAATAATGAATTTATACGATTTCTGTTTTTTTTTTTTGGAATCCTCAGCTATAGGTTTACTCGGAGACCTTATTTTTAAATCCTTAAATTTTTTCCTCACTACTTAAGGAGAGCCCTGCAGTGGCGAAACAAACTTCTGTTTTTCGAATGAGATTCTCTCTTTTTTTTTACTGTAAGTTATTTAGTTGATAATTTTTTTGAAAATGTGGATCTGGGTATTTATTTCATAGTTTAAGTTTTAACAAAGGACGATAGTCATTAAAAATGGTTTTATAAAAATATAAAATAGATGTAATCTTGGATCTAGTAATTATTATACTTGGACCACTATTACACATTATTATGTTGATAGACTATAATATTTGTCGTTACAATTTTCAAATCATCGTAGTCCCCATACGTCCAAACTCATTAACACGGATCTATAGCTATTTTTAATTAGCACCTAAAGTTTAAATAGTCAAATACTACTACTTTGAATAATTTTGATTCTGATGCATCAAAACTTTCAGAAAAATTATTCACTAAACAATTTGCAGTGAGGGTTCTCGTTTGAAATATAGAAGCTATACAAGCTGATATGGATACACAATCCATATAAAATTCCTCATAATTTGTACGAAAAATCTCTAGTATTTGAAAATATATTGATCTTTAAGTTTATTTAAAAATTTCAAAAATAAATCGAAAAAAAAGATCACTATCGTGGTCGGCGAATCACCCTATATGCGTAGAAGGACAACTCCCTGACCCACTCGGATCGTCTTTAGATTGCGAGACAAGTATAAGAAAATACATTGGTACACCATATTATTACCTTCCTATCTACACAGTAAGACACGCACAGTCATAATAATATTATATTCAACTCCGTCTTTACACGTTTTTTATATCATATTAAAAAAAAAAAAAATGTGAAAATAAATCATCTCAGTCGTTGATCCTCTCGGGACGCCAATACAGCGATCCCGTGCAGCACATTCATACACTCACACACACACACACACATATATACACGAAATATACTATTATAATATAGAGATGTAATCTATATGATAATATACACGGGATTTCCGGTGGTAATATCGGCGTTAGAATATTATTATGAAACTTTCAGACGGCCTTCGTCGCCCGCCCGCCCCGGTTGCGCGTTTGTAATCTCCATTTCGCGACAACCCTCCTCGGGAGAGGAGCACGCCGCGCAGGGACCCTATACATATTCTTTTGTAGTCGTCGTCTGCGTCGTATGAGTCGTCGTCGTCGTCGTCGTGGTGGTGGTGGTGGTCGTCGTCGTCGTAGTCGTCGCAGCAACGATGACTGATCGAACTAGGTGATTCATGCACCTTCGCGTTATTATTAATCGAAGAATATTGTATATACGAGGGAGAGAGAAAGAGTGCGACGCACTAACGGGGATGGATGCGCGATGAGAGAGAGTGAGCCGACCGCCGCCGTCGGTGACAGCTTTGCGGGCAATAATAATCATTTTCGGCGGGGGAAAAAAAAAAGGGGACGTCGGCCAACAATCGAGTCGTAGTTATACCGTTTTCTTTTCGTCGTACCCAAAGGGGCGAAAAACGATGCGTATATATACTTTATTATGAAGAAATGACGATATTAATTTATGTGTGTGTGTGTGTGTGTGTGTGTGTGTGTGTGTGTGTGCGAGCGCGCGTGAGTGGCGTGTGTGCGGTCACACATGCGATTATGGGAAAACTTTTATTATTATTATTATTATTATTACTATTATTATTATATTATAACGCGGTGAATCATTCGACACTGCCGGGATAACGGTCAATTCTAGGCGCAATCAATTTTATGTTTTATCATTTAACATGTATATGTCTGTGTATTATTTTTATTTTATCCTTTTACGAGACGTTATGATATAATTATACCTATAGTTGATGTCTAATACAAAATGTGTTATGTTAGAACGTAGTTGCAGGTACTCTGAGCCGGGATAATTCCCTATAAGGCTACGTACAGCAAGAATCGCCAATCATTGTGGTTGCTTGTATATTATGTAAGGATACATAAAGCCAAATAAAAAGGTATTCGCATATTATTATATCGACAAAGTGTTAAATTTTTATCAAAATATTCGCAAACATTTACGGTGTCCACCTCTCTGCCCCCGGCGGAGGATTAATGTACACAATGAATATAGATTGCATTTGCTGTAATATAGATATACTGTTAAAAGTTGATATTTATGGCTTTTTAAATTATTATTTATTTCGTTAAATATCACTTTCATAACGTTCGAAACAGAACAACATTAACTGTTTCAAATAATTAATAGTGTACAGTACACATATATTATTACATAACGTTATACCTAAATATGATATTTACATAACTTATATATTTTTCATTTTAAATCGGCACTTCATAACAATAATGAAAATACAAAATTAAACGGTATCGCTAATATTAAAATATTACACTTCGTAACAACGGATACATAATATTATGCATATACATAGCCTATGCGTTCAATGTATGCGACACAAAAAAACAATTTTGTATAGGTACACACAAATATTCTAGTTTTAGGGTATAGGTACACGCGTAACTGCAGAAATCTGTTGGGAATACAATACGCGGGCAGCGGTAGACTGGGACAATATTTGAGGCCGGGAAATTTTTTAGACAGGCTAAAAAAATCAACCAAAAAGTTGGTTTTTTATAACCAGTCAAGCCATGAACATCGCTAATATCAGGCCAGGCCACCGGGAAATCCTCTGTCGTCCCAACGTTTTCTTCAAGAGGAACACATTTTCGGGGCATAATGACGCGTTGAAATTCAAGTAATGTGACTTATTGGATTTTGTGAAATCTGATGGAAAGAGAGCCACACGTGCCGTTATTCTCACCAATTTTTTCGTTCCCAATAGCAGTACCACAATTTCACCTAATAAAACCACCCTTATCTCACGGTCAAGGTTTAGTAATTTGTATAAGTTATGATACGTATAATTTTATACAGTCTTATTATGCATACATTTTAGTATTTTATATACACACACACACAACATAGAACAATTCAAACGACGTAATTCAATATCGTCTTTAAACACGCGATCTTAAACTAAAATCATATCTACAAAATAAACTGTCCACATGTACCAAATAATAATACCATGATACATGGATATTAGGTGGTTTATTTTTATACTTGTTCACGCATACATTGGAATCGGAATCGAACTATTTTGCTCATGTTATTACTTATGCAAAAAATATATGTTCACTGTGAGTGCTTCGGGTATACAATATGCAGTCGTCGTACATCGTATACCATTTAAAATTTACAACAATTGTAATATCGCATGAAGATTGCGATGACTACGACCGAGAGTGTGTGAACCCCACAAGTTATACTTGAAACACCCCTAAAAAAAATCCTGACTACTCGCCCGCTGCAGTGTATCCAAAACCGGACGGCAGGCGACTATATCGTTTACACAACGTTTGCAGAATGGCGGGTTGAGTGTACTAGTTGTAGTACGTACGCAGGCGTTGTCCGTAAATCAAACGGAACGTCATGATGATTTATACGTATATTACAATAATATATAACGTTACATATATTATTATAATATCGCATACAGCTGGACTGTAAATACAGTGTTACTGCACTACGATTTTAATCGGATGTGACGTGCCCCGCGCGAGGTGTTTAATACGAATTACTAAACTACGCACTGTTATTGCATATTATTACAATATAGCCGCTGCTGCACGCCGAAAACGATAGGTGTACCGGGTGATCCATTTGACGAACAACGCACTCATCTTTTCAAAAACTATTGAGGTTTTGAAAATGTTTTTTTTTATCGTTATCGTTTTTTTTTCAATTTTTAACTTTATTTCATGCATTTTTAATTCGTTATTCTAAAGCAGAATTTATGTTTCCCGAAGTGATGATCAAATTTTGAACGAGCTGCTTATGAGTTATAACTATGTATAAGTAATTTGAGTTTTGACGAGGAGTGGGATGGTGCCATGGTGGCACTACCAGAGGTACGCCGCAAAATGTTGGTCCACTATACTCTGCTCATACAAACTTCAAATACTTTATTATAACTAACCGGTAACCAGCTAGGTATAAATGTCCAAAATTCGATTTCATATATCGAAATCCTCCAAATAATATTCCGCTCCAGAATGAGAAATTAAAAACGTATGCTGTATTTAAAACTGTGGAATACTCAAAACTATTATAACGATGAAAAATAGAGAAACGATATTTATTTCCGAAAACGTTGGTTTTTAACGATTTAAAATCATACGTAAAGAAATATTTTCAAAAGCGTCGGTGTGTTTTCTGTAATAACAATTGTCGCGCGTTAAAAATGATCACCCGGTATGGGGATAATTATTATCAATTGGACACGCCAAAACGCTGTATCGCTATATACCTACACACGTACGTATACGAGCGGATCAAATGATATTTTAATGGTTTCGGTAAATGGTTTTTATTAATGTCGGAGGAGGTGGTCGCGCGGCGCACTAGTTATTAATTACCCAGTTATTAGTCTAATACTACACCGTAGAATAAAATAATAATAATAATATGTATCACCAGCTCTACTATATAGTAGACCACCACCGACTCAACAACTCATCGCACACCGCCACGTGTGGCCATCGCCGTTTGTTTCAGACGCACTGCTAGACGTGTAGATGTTATCGTATTAATAGAATTATG
The DNA here is from genome assembly GCF_001856785.1 of Myzus persicae. Lineage (NCBI taxonomy): Eukaryota > Metazoa > Arthropoda > Insecta > Hemiptera > Aphididae > Myzus > Myzus persicae. The sequence goes on along the minus strand of NW_019101230.1, from coordinate 1,637 downwards.
GCGGGCATAACCTACACGCTTATATATTATGTGGTGCGCAGGTAGGCACGACGAATTTTCCTCCCGACGCAGGTACGCAAAACCCTTTCAAGGGAAATGGAAAATCCGTTCCAAGCCCAAATCCCGGAAGTCCGAGAATTTAAACGCGCAAGTATATGTGTGTGTAATCGCCCACGAGGGTAAATCCTCTTAACAACCCCCGCACCGGCGCGCCGTCGTGTTTTTAGAAAAACAGTTTGGGTATTTTTGTAATACATATTTTATGCAAAGGTGTCTTGAATAAAATTACGCGGCTGCAACGGCGCATTTGAATTCGTTTTCTACGAGTGCAGTGGACGGCGCTTCGTGCACACTCTGCACAGGTTTATATATGGGCAGCTGTGGTGTGTGCACTCTCGGGTTTATCATATATTTATGAGGGCCTTTATACTCGGCAGTGATTCCTTTGATTTTCGCCGATTTTTCGGAACGCACCGGCATCGACGTTCTCATTTTGTTTCGCGCAAAGTTCGACGTGTATGACGACTTATCACGGTGGAGCTTACGTCCGTACGATGTTTTTCGTTGATAGTTATGTTATAAAAACATTTGCCGATTGGAAAATATAAAATACAGCACGCAGTAAACGACATCGAGTACGGACTCATAACCGATTTTTACTCGTTCAAATCACTACCAAAAAAATAATATATTTACGGCCCGAGCCTATTTTATTTTGTGTCTATTTTCGTTTGAAATATATTTAAAGTTGAGGATCCGCTTTTGAACATCATGTTGAATTTTTAGGCTTTTGAAAATGTACGTACACAAACGTATAGTGTAGGAGATTACAGCACTTTTGAGCTCCGATCCCCTCAAAGAAATAATTTTCCTTAATTATTAGTTCGAAAATGAAATGAAACATGTTACTTTATACTCCACATATAGCTTACACGATATCACAAGTCGACATAGGCCTATCGTTACAATTTATTCGAATCAGTGGCGGTAACAAACTAAATAATTTCTTCTACTGAAGGAACTTTCCTAACACCACAGTTTATAGGTATATACTGTATCTTATAATATAATGTACCGGTATTATTACAGTAGTGTATGAATATTATTGGTGCACGGATGCATCCTATGTAATATTATATTTTTATTATTCGTCTACAAAACTGATAAAAAGCGTCTGAATAAAAAATGGTTCGAAACTGTGCTGCACGGGTTGGCATATACATATAATATTATAACATGTAATATTATATACAATATATACGATATACCTATACACATTCGTTTCAATATACTTAGCGTCGTAACAAATATACATAATATAATATAATGTACAAGATATAATACGATTCGAAATAAACGCGCTGCGTTGTTCTCTCCATAGGTTGTTTACCTAAGACACACACACACACACACAAGCTCGCGTGATGTATAAAAAACTGAAAAATTCGTCAGAACGGCTTACGCAACTGGTATATATATATATATATATATATATATATATATGTATACATAAATAATAAAATACAATATGTACGATTGTGTGAGTGAATCTCGTGTGTTGCGCGGTCTTGAGCCGAAGTAAAAAGGGGAAAATACATTTCCTCCACCTGCGTTTACCCTTAGGCTCAGACTCACCA